>NC_079217.1:52985978-53115978 GCF_029633865.1 Lampris incognitus
CAGACAGACAGACAGACAGACAGACAGACAGACAGACAGACAGACAGACAGACAGACAGACAGACAGACAGACAGACAGACAGACAGACAGACAGACAGACAGACAGACAGAGAGAGAGAGAGAGAGAGAGAGAGAGAGAGAGAGAGAGAGAGAGAGAGAGAGAGAGAGAGAGAGAGAGAGAGAGAGAGAGCGAACTGAAAATAAAAAAATAAAAACTCCCATCCTTGTAAATTGGATTTGGCCCTGCCTTAACCTCGGCCCCTCTCTGTGTTGTGTGTGCTCCGGGGGCCAGGGGGCTAATTTAATTTGTTGCATAGAAGGATGGGGGAGTGGGTAAAAGACCGTCTGTCAGCCTGAAAGCCACATTTTGCACTTCAGAAGACCTACTGTAGCAAGTGGGAGAGGGGCAGGGTTCAGCAACTGGAGACACCAGCTTGCACACTAACAACCACGTACTGACATTTGACTCATATTCAAATAATGCAATGATACGGCTGGCCACTGTGTACACACGCGCACGCGCGCGCGCGCACACACACACACACACACACACACACACACACACACACACACACACACACACACACGATTTGTTCCATGAGTCCAGTTTTACCAAGAACACAGACAAGACATGCACCACTGCTGACAAACACTAACAGACCTGTGCTGTCGGTTCATGGCAGCCACCATGAGAGGAGTCCAGCCCAGTCGGTGACGGTGATTGGGATCCACCCCGGCACGTAGCAGCCTGATGGAAAACAAAAAAAAATTGCAAAGCTTTTCTCTCATGCAAACGAAACACACATCAGCCCTCAATAGAAATAAAAGCAACACTGGCTGACACAAAAAACAATTCTGAGCTGCTCTAAAATGTAATGTTCTTCACCAATGACTGAAACTGAGATTCACTTTAAAACAAAGCATCCAAGTAGTGCACAAAACCAATTTCTCTGGAAAATCAAAATAAATAAGAGCTCTGACTGGGTAGCTGTACATGTGAAAGCGCTTGACTTGTACCCACAAACCTTGGATCTGGACTGGTGCATAAGCAAAACATTTGCCTCTGTGCTACTAAGACAGGTGTGTGTTGAGTTCTGTGCCTGAGGGTATGACATCAGGTTATTAAGTGGCATAGTGTGTGTATGTGTGTGTGTGAGCTATCTGTCCGTCCCATCTTGAGCTCAGAAGGCAACGAGTGTGCCTGTTTACAGTCAACACAGTGGCCTCGGCTCTGCTGGCGGTGTCTTCACTGTCCTTTAAGGTCTGGGTTAGAGAAATGGACTCTGCACATATGGTTTCTGAGTGTGTGGCCCGTTTCAGTTTTTTCACCTCACAGCTGCTTTCTCAACTTCCTGCTTAAATTACAAGTCCACAGAGACCCTGTGAGGTATCAAGCCAGACAACTTTGATTCCTGTGCTTGATGATGATTAAAGTGCAGGTCAAGATTTCACCTAGCATTAAGAGCCAACCATTTTTTTAAATTTAATTTTTATTTAGTTTTTAAATAATATCACTATATATTTTCATACAATGACACTTTTCCTTTTCCAGCTGTATCTATACATTCTTCACATTGACTTTCAAATATTAAGCAGAACGAAAAAGATCCACTCCAAAGTAAATTAATAGCCAGTAAATTAATAGACTCCACCGCTGAGTAAATATATATTTTTGGAGCCTTAATAAATATATTATTTGCTCCATATGGTAGATATCCCACACCTTTTGTACGCCCCCCCCCACATATAAGTTGTATATGGGGGGGGGTCTGGTTTCATCCATTAAATCGTAATACACTTCAGGGCTGCTGTAAGTAATATTCCTCGGAGATATTTCTTAGACCTCCCCTCTAAACCATCAGGTATTACTGCCAGTAGTGCCACCATAGGATCTTGTGGGATATTCTGCTGGAACAGTTCTTTAAGAGCATCAAATGCCTCTTTCCAAAAGACATGTAACTTAGGGCATAACCAAAATATGTGAGTATAATTTCCAACTTGTGCTCCACAGTTTCTCCAACATGAACTGGTGTGTGTTGGACCCATCTTTGACACTATCTCTGGCATTCGAAAATATCTAGTGATTACTTTCCGTTTAAATTCCCTCCATGTGAATTTGTCACTAGGTTTGCTTCTGTGCATATTTCCTTCCAGGTATCTTGTGTTATATTCATGTTTAATTGTGATTCCCACCTCTGCTTTATATTTAAAGAGCTATCTTGGTTCATAGACAAAAAGATTTGACATAGTTTACAAATTAATCTCCTCTCTCCATCTCCCATTTGCAATTCAATTAGATAATTTTCAATTGGGGTAGATTTTATGAGTTTTTCCCATTCTTTGTGTGTAGTAAGGAAATGTTTTATTTGAAAATATCTGAAGAAATCTGCTCTAGGGAGAGTTAATTAATTTTTTAACTGTTCAAATGTCTTAAGATTGCCCTTGTTCAATATCTGATGCAATTTAATTAAGCCATGTTCTGACCATTTTTTAAACCCTGTATCTAAATTGTTAGGCATAAAGGTCTTCATATATCTAATACTTGTTAGCGGTGAGATTGTTTTAGGTAGTCATTATGCTGATTGTATTTTTTCCCCCATATTTCTAAGGTAATTGCAGTCCATTGTCCCATTTCTTTTATAGGGGCATCAAAAAATGGTAGAATGTGCAAACGCTCTGAACACATCCTTTTTTCAATATTAAGCCAGTGTGTATGTGTACTATCCTGGATCCACATTAGCAAGGACTTCATCTGTGTGGCCCAAAAGTAATATCTTAAGTTAGGAAGTTTAAGCCCCCCATCTGGCTTAGGTAGCTGTAATGTTTTAAGCCTAATTCTTGGGCGCTTTCTTTGCCGTATGAACTGAGAAATCACTTTATCCAGATTATCAAAAGTAGATTACTAATACACCGAATTATTTTCTTATAACTGGCATCATAAAGGTTTTGTACAGAATTGGGGATGTACGTACCGAGATACTTAATACTATCTTTGGACCTTTTAAACCCACTCTGGAGTTATATATTTTTTTGTGTTCTGCCATCAATATCCACGACTTCTGTTTTTCCCACATTGATTTTGTATCCTGAATAATCCATAATGAGAAATAAGTTTCTTTAGGCGTGGTATTGTTGTTGTTGGTCCTGTTAAATATAGCAGCACATCATCTGCATAAAGGGATAATTTATGCTCTTCTTTATTTATTTCAATTCCTTTTATGTCGTTATCATCTCTAATGAGCTGTACTAACGGTTCAATGCTAATGGAATACAGGAGGGGCAAAAGAGGGCAGCCCTGTCTACATAAATCTCTCTGCTCTATACCCATGAACTTTGATAGCAGCCTGTGGATCTGAATAAATTGTTCGTATCCAGCTTATGAAATTGGGGTCAAATTTAAACCATTTTAGTGTTTGAAATAAGTATTGCCATGAGACACGATCAAAGGCCTTTTGGGCATCTAATGATATGATTATTGCTTCTTTTTCCTCATCCTTTTGATGGGGCATTATATTAAGTAATCTTCTGATATTATCTCCATTGTATCTTCCAGTAATAAAACCAGTCTGATCAGGATGGAGAATTTGGGTGATAATTTTACTGACCCGCCTAGCCAAAATTGCTGTTAAAATGCGTAAGTCTCCATTCAATAGTGATATTGGCCTATAGGATTGGCATTTAGTAGGGTCTTTACCCTCCTTATGTATTACCACTATGGTTGCTTCTCTCCAGGAGGGGGCCTAAACTTTTAACTCAAATGCATGATGGTACGTTTTTAATAACAAGGGGAATAACATGTCTTTAAAGGTTTTGTAAAACTCATTAATAAATCCGTCTGGTCCTGGACTTTTATTATTTTTCAAAGTGGAGATCACCTGCTTAATTTCCCTTTCCTTGACTGGTTCATCTAATTCCTTAGCCATGGATTCTGCTAATTCTGTCAATTTTATGTCTTTTAGAAATGTTTCAAGTTGTGTATCCTCAGTGCAGGTGTCTTGAGTTATTATATAGGGATGTGTAAAACTGCAAAAGATTCTGCTATCTCATCTGGTTTAGTGTGGAATTTGGAGTTCTTGGAATTAATTCTATGCACTATGTTAGATGATTGCTGTTTTTTCAATCTAAATGTCAATAATCTACTTGCTTTGTTACCATATTCATAATATTGCTGGTTAGTGAATCTTAAGCTTCCCTCAATCTTCTCTGATAACAAGCTGTTAAGTTCTCTACAGGTCGCATTAAGAGTTCTAATAAGACTAGGTGAGGTGGTTCGTTCATGTTGTTTTTCTAAATCCCTTATTTTACCCTCCAATTCCCTCTGTTTGGCATCCTTTTTCCTTTTCTTAGCACATGTAAATGAAATGATGTGACCCCTGATACACGCTTTAGCACAATCCCACAATATAAGAGGTGATGTTTCTGGTGAGGTATTGGTATCTAAATAGTTATTAAGCTCTGTCGTGATAAAGGTGGTAAATTCTTTATCATTAAGGAGGGACGCATTAAGTCCCCATTGTTTTGAGGTTGGTCTATGACCTACATCCCACAAAAGTACGACAGGTGAATGGTCAGAGATAGTAATGGGTAATATTTCTATGTCCACTACTCTATGCAACTCTGACTTAGGGGTGAAAAAGTAATCAATCCTAGAACAGGATGCATGTCTACATGAATAGTATGTAAAATCCCTGTTTCTTGGAAATGTACTTCTTCAGACATCCAAAAGGCCCAATTCAAGAGCTTGGTGTTTAAGCATTTTGCTCATTTTGGGGAGGGGAGCTTCCGATGCGGGTTGTCTATCCATGTGCTGTGACAAAACACAGTTTAAATCCCCTCCCATCAATAAAAGTCCAGAGCTATACTGTATTACATTGTTCAAGATTGTTTTGATAAATCCAGGTTCATCTTCGTTCGGTGCATATACATTTATAAAGGATACTTCAGTACCATCAATCAATCCATTTACCAAAATATATCTCCCCTCATTGTCTTTATGTATTAATATTGGTGTGAAATTGATTTGTCTATGTATCAGGATTGATACTCCCCTTTTCCTCCCTGACTAGTGTGAAGAATAGCTTACTTTGTCTGCCCAGAACTTTTTAAGCGTATCATGTTTACCATCAGAAAGATGGGTTTCCTGTAGAAATGCTATCTGACAATTCACTTGTCTCAATTGGTTTAGAACTTTCTTTCTCTTGATGGGGCTATGAAGACCACTAATATTATAGCTTATAATTTTAAGTGATCCCATTAATTGCAGTTTATAATTTGTATTTTGATCCCTTGATGATGGTAATGTATAACTAGTATGTTTTTGTGGCATGAGAAAGGGTATTGGATAAAAAAAAATAAACAAAAAGGAGTGGATTAAACAAAATCTTCGCAATACAGCAGTACTATACATTCTCGTTTTTAGAAAAGGCCATTTAAAAGCCTAGATAAAGAAATAGTGTGGTGGTCTCGTTGGAGACCAGCAGGATCAGAACTAGTAAAACAACAGAACAGTTACAACTTAAACTCACTGTCATGCGAGGTGGGGTAGTGGGACCTGGTCCCAGGCTGCAAAATTAACAAGCAGCAAAGGGTACAGTCTAGAATCTAGATAGAATTTGACTGTATTTATGTGTGCTAAGCTATAAAAGACATCAGCTGTTATTCAGGCTGGAAACTTAATGTGCTACTCCTGATGTTAAAAAAACACGACCCGAACTGACATTGAGACGTCACATCGCTCCAACACCGTTGTGGAGTTGGGGGTTTTGAAAAGAAGGTGTTTCTTATCTCCACTGCATCAGAACAGACACACCCGACACTCCATTGCTTCTATACACTGAACCAAAGCACTTAACACATCTGTAACTGGATGACTGGTTGGTTGCCCGTCTGCCCGCTTTAATGCACTCCCACCTACGCCATCTGCCACACTGGGACAGGTAACCCAAACCTGCACTTTGGAGACACACTTGGATAAGCGCAAAATATGTGTATGCACATTATGTATAGGGACACATGTTCCCAATGACACACAGACATGTGCATACAAGAGTGCTGAAGTGCTCACGAATGAAGACGAAGGGAGAGAAAATGGACATGGTCACACTGTCAACAGAGAGGCTGTACCTTGTTTGCACACACTTGCACACATACTGTTGACTACCACATGCTGACATGGATGACATTTCAACCCAGCACAAGTGTGCAAAGTGATTAAGATGCCTCTTGCATGGCATATAGGTGTGTGTTCATGTGTAGTTGTAGACATAGCTTTACTAGTACTCGGTATAGAAGCGCTGAATTTACACAGCACTTTACAATGTCTTATAAGTCCAGAGGGTTCCTCATGTGCCGGTAACAATGCAACATAGAAATGAGTGATATTCCAACATCCATCCTGAGAACCCTATAATAATATTTATCCCCAGCCTTCGGCATGTGAGTGACCCTTCTCACTCAAGTACACAGATGACAGTCAACAGTGTTGCACTTGTAGCCTAGTCATGCACATACACATACGAGTGCTCACAGAACACACGCCCACAAGCACAAGCACCAATTTCAGGGCGGCAAACGCCAAATTTCCCTTTAAATCTACAGTTAGCAGTAACGATATATGTCTTTCTCACTTCTCCTAAAATGGTCTCCTGCATAAGCACATGCTTTCACATCTTCACCCACAGCCGCAGCAGTCACCCTTCTGCCACACCCGTTCTGGCTGACTGGTCTGGGGGTGCTGGGAAACCATAGGGGAGTGTGTTTGAGTTTAAGATCAGCCCCAATATGTGTGCGTGCGTGTGTGTGTGCGTGTGTGTGTGTATGTGTGTGTGTTGAAATGGTGTTAGGATACTCCAAATAGTGGGTAAACATGCATTCGGAGGGGGGAAAAGACGGGGAAAGGTGACTCAGACAAAAAGAGAGGATACAAAATAGGGCGGACAGAAACTGGGTAATCCTCACTCTCTCCTCCCTCTGTCAAACATGGATTGAAGGTCGTGATGCACCATCTAGTGGCTGTTAACAGAACTACAGCCAAAGTGACGTAACGGGTGCTTTCGTAACAGCAGATGATCCAGTAGGTTCTGGTACATGGTCCCAGCAGGTGATCTCTGACTATATGGGGTCAGCTTTATTTCTTCTCTTTTTTATCTTATCCCCAGTTTTGCGCATAATCCATTAAAATGATACGAGAAAACTGACATCACCAATGCTATACTGCAATAAGTTTCCCGGCTGAAAGCAAATGACCATTCTTCATTCAAACATCGGGTAAATAGATACAGAATGACAGACTGAGTTTATCTTTAACTTGGGGCCTAGTCTGATAACCACTACATTCTGGAGCAGTGGTCACATGTCAGCTTTTTGACCTTCTGGCAACAAACTTTATTTTTACACTTCATATAGGAAGACCTTGTATTGAACTATACAAGCCGTTCTCAGCAGTGATCCACTTGATCAGCCGTTATTGTTCCCTCAAATTTCATTCAATTTTTACAGATTGAAACAGAAGGAACTTGAATTTTTAAAAAGGATGCCGCCCATTTAATCCATCGCCTGCACTTTAAAGACAGTGGCATATCCAACATTGTCACAGAGAGCTGCCATTACTTGTCCGCTATAGTGAGACCTTAACTAAAAAAAAGGTGAGGGTGAACGCTTCACGTGTAAATATTGATTTCTTTCTATTTGATATTCGAATATAAATCAAATTGGTCGCTTGTATTGCTGGCTTGCCATACTTGCGTTGCAAAGTCCGTGCCATGTGAAGGAGGGCTTGAACGTCTATGGACCAGGAGAGGTTGAACTTCTACAGCCCTTATTATTATTATTATATTATATTATCACTATTATTATTATTATGGCCCTGTGATGGACTGGCGGTCTGTCCAGGGTGTCTCCCTGTCTGCCACCCAATGACTGCTGCCACTTATCTCGATTGGGATAAGTGGCTTGGATAATGGATGGATGGATGAATGGATGGATTATATTCATGAACAAAGCCATTCTGGGGATGCCCCCATCACACCAATGTGTTTGTGAGTCAGACCTGCAAAGCTCAATGCAGTCTGGGATCCCAAGTCTCTGGTTTGTTTGCGGTATCTTAAGTTGGAACTCAGCTTTGAAAAAAAAAAAGCATGCATGGTGGCTGCCCCCTCTACTTTGAATGCTTTGCAAAAGGATGTAAAACTGACGGACGTCTTTACTTTTACTGTCGGAGAACCTCTCTGGAACATGCCAATGCCTTTCGTGAGATGCTTGTTATACTGTATGATTTTATACTTCCCCACATCTCCCCTGTCTTTATTTCACTTTCTTCATCCGATTTGCTCCTCTCCTCCTTCCATTACTCATTTCCCCTCCCTCTATCCTTCCTAATCTTATCTTACCTTGTGCTGTATGAGCTGTCCTGTCTGCAGCCCTGTTTCTTGCTGCTGCCTTGACCAGCCCCGCATGAAAATTAGGTTTTGAATCTTGGCGGGATTTTATACCCAATTAAATGAAGGTTAATAGAAAACAAGTATTAGTACAAGGCTACAATTTCTTTCTTGTGGGGCTGTGTGTTCATATGCATACATTTTTAACTTGTTTATTTAGGATCAATGACGTCATGTACGGTGGTCTAAATGCTAAAATAGTTTAGATGTGGGCAGTTATAGGCATTGATTTTTCTGCTGTCTAAGAAATCTATACATGTTCGGTCTAAAAAATGTAGTAATTTCACGGAAAGTCTCTTCCCGAACACTGATAGCAGGAGTCACATGTACACTGAAAATTCAAATCAAATAGTTTCACGTTACCCACAATCAGAGTTCCCACTCTTTTAAAGAAATCATTTTCCAGGACTTTTCAAGGATTTTGCCCCCCATGCTTGTATACACATAGCCATTCCTCACTGAAGGTCATGTTATTCAGTATTAACCATCAGTGGAAACCCCTGTGGATTGTGTCACAGAACATACCATCCAAACTTCAAACCGATGTGTCTAAAAACATGGCTAAAAATAAATGATCTGAAATACTATGCTGAAAATACTCAATCTTAGTGGGTAAAAATTTATAACCTAATTTTATCATTTTCCATGACCTCATTTTCCAGATGATTTCAATGACTGAAAAACTAGTCTATACATTTCCAGGATGCATGGGAACCCCCCCCCCCACACACACACACACAATCTCCCTGCCGAGACACCCATCCCACTACAGAGGCGTCTTCTACTACTACTACTACTACTACTTTTGGTTGCTCCTGTTAGGGGTCAACACAGCGGATCATTCGTTTCCATCTCTTCCTGTCCTCTGTATCTTCCTCTGTCACACCAGCCACCTGCATGTCCTCTCTCACGACATCCATAAACCTCCTTTTTGGCCTTCCTCTTTTCCTCTTGCCTGGCAGCTCCATATTCAGCATCCTTCTCCCAGCATCTCTCCTCCACACATGGCCAAGCCATCTCAATCTTGCTTCTCTTGCTTTGTCTCCAAACCGTCCAACCTGAGCTGTCCCTCTAATATACTCGTTCCTAATCCAGTTCTTCTTCGACACCTTCAATGAAAATCTTAGCATCTTCAGCTCTACCACCTCCAGCTCCACCTTCTGTCTTTTCGTCAGTGCCACAGTCTCCAAACCATATAACATAGCTGGTCTCTCTACCATCTTGTAAACCTTCCCTCTAACTCTTGCTGGTACCCTTCTGTCGCAAATCCCACCTGACACGCTTCTCCACCCACTCCACCCTGCCTGCACTCTCTTCTTAGGAAACTACAGAGGAGTATATTTGAATAAGGAGTAGCATAATAGTGATGGGTGTGTGTGTGTGTGTGTGTAGTACCTGGTCACATCTTCAGAATTATTGGTTCTTGCAGCCTCCAGGAGTGCATCACCTTTCAGTGAAGAAAGAAGAGACCAAGTTAAATTGTCTGTATTTTATATAGAGCTTTTCTAGCTGCCACAGTCAGTCAAAGTGCTTTACATTTAATGCCTCACACACACACACACACTCCGAGCCGAGGCTCGAACCAGCAACCCTCCAGTTACCAGACAACCCGCTGCACCTCCTGAGCTCTTGCCGTCCCTGACTTAAAAGTGATAAATGAAAGGAGGTTAATTACTTTCACAGGTACTCTGGCCAGTGAGTGACCAGTCACCCAGACACGTCTACGTGCCTGTTCAAATACACACCGAAGCAGGTAAACGTTTACCCTTATTATCCGAGTCCTTCTTCAGGCAGAACGCCACGGCTGCGGCGGACAACACCCCGGCACAAGCCGCTCCGTGGGAGCCGGGTCCTCCATCTCGGGACCGGCTCTCTCCTCCACCTCTCTGAGCGCTGCCCTCCCAGTACTGATTGCCATCGCGCCCCCTGTTGGCCAAAGCAGCCCAGGAGCTGCGGCGATTCTCGAGGTTGCTGAGCCACCTAGCCGCGAGGTGGTGGTACTGCACACTGGGATTGACGGCGGGGACTTGAGCTCCGTCGACCAAAACGCCTCTCCTGGAGACCCAGGAGGCGGACACGACGGAGCTGCGGTTGGCTTCCGCCGGCGTCTCACGGATGCCGCGGCTACACGCGTCACCGGAACCTGCTTGGGGCAGGCGGCTGCGGGGTGAAAGGCTGCGCGACCTTCGCATGAACAGCCTGGTCGGAATTGACGTCAACATGGCGACGAACTCACCGGTCTTCGACAGTAATTCCGTATCGCAACGAGTCTACACACAGGACGGCCCTGGGTCGCTAGTCGTCCGCGGTGGCCCGGCCCAGCAGCGGTACAAGGAGCCGAGCTGAGGTTGACATGACTGTGAAACGAAAACAATTAGGGCGGCGCGGCGCGGCGCGGCGTTGGATGTCGCTAGAACGCGCAAGGCTTTCTGGGAAATGTAGTTTCACGCGAGCACTTTCCGCGTTCCGCCGTAACAGGACAGCCGGTGCGCATCTACGGGTTTCCATTGACTTCTCCATTGTATGTATTGTGCTAAAGTGCAAAGGACTGTCACTTAGATGGGGGTTGTGTGTAGGGGGGTGGTGGTGGTGGGGGTGTCTTTTTGTCAAAATTATTTCTCTTTCGATAGCGGTCAGCCGCCAGATGACGCCAAATTCAAGCGCAGCAAAGAACATGGCTGAAAAGCGCAGCATTAGATTACATGGCCAGTATAATAATAATAATAATAATAATAATACATTTTATTTATGGGCACCTTTCAGACAGCTCAAGGACACCGTACAGAACACAGTTAAAAAAACAAAAAAAACAAAACAAGCAGCACTGTATAAGACGGCATAAAATCAAAACAAGCAGGGTAGACAATAGAAAGTTAATACAACAGATAAGTATAAAATCATCATCTGCACAAACCTCAACGAAGTGTGGATCAGACTGAATATGCCAGTTTGAAAATGTACGTTTTGAGACGGGATTTGAGGGTTGAGAGAGAGTCAATGTTGCGGATGTCTTGTGGGAGAGTTCCATGGGGGGGGGGGGGCAGAACGACTGAAGGCTCTAGACCCCATGATAGTCAAGCGGGCCAATGGTGTTGTGAGTTGGAGAGCAGAAGAGGATCTGAGAGTGCGGGAGGGAGTGTGGATGTGAAGGAGTTCAGAAAGCTATGAAGGAGCTAGGTTATTAAGGGCCTTAAAGGAAAGAAGCAGTATCTTGAAGTCAGTAGAGTATTTAACAGGGAGCCAATGGAGCTGCTGAAGAACAGGAGTGATATGATCTACAGAAGGCGTTTTGGTAATGATAAGGGCAGCTGAATTCTGGACCAATTGAAGTTTATGAAGGCACTTGAAGAGAAGACCAAAGGGAATAGAATTTCAGTAGTCAATACGGGATGTAACCAGGACGTGAATGAGTATGGCGGGTACTGTTAGGTGTAAGTGACAGGCGAAGACGATTAATATTGTTTAGGTGGAAGTATGCAGACCAAGTAAGATTGTTGATGTGAGCTTCAAAAGATAATGTGCTGTCCAAGATGACACCCAGACTCTGAACGTGAGGCGATGGAGGAACTATAGAATTGTCAATCATTAGGGAAAAACTATCAGGTTTAGATGAAGTAGATTTAGTGCCTACTAAAATACTAAATGGAAACATGATCTGCTGTGGCAACCCCTAACGGGAGCAGCCGAAAGAAGTAGTAGTAGTAGTAGTAGTAGTAGTAGTAGTAGTAGTAGTAGATTTAGTACCTACTAAGAGGACCTCGGTTTAATCACTATTAAGTTTGAGGTAGTGGTATGAAAACCAGGATTTAATTTATAGTAAGTAGTCAGAAAGGGAAGTGGGTGGAAGAGTGGAGGTAGGCTTGGTGAATAGATAAAGGGTGTCATCCGCGTAGCAGTGAAATTGAATGTCAAATTTCCTGAAAAGGTGGCCTGAAAATGTGGTAACAGGTAAATAATAAATAGGAGGGGTCCCAATACAGAGCCCTGGGGAACACCAGCAGTAACAGGAAAGGACTGTGATCTCAGTTTTTTAAGTTGAACAAACTGAGTGCGGCCAGAGAGATATGATCTAAACCAGTCAAGGGGGTGCCAGTTATTCCAATAGAAGCTAATCTCTCTAGAAGGATGTTATGTGAGACGGTATCAAAGGCTGCACTCATGTCAAGAAGGACAAGTATGGTTAAGAGACCAGAGTCATCCAGGCTCTGGTCATTCCCGGCTGAACTACAGCAACTCCCTCCTTGCTGGTGCCCCGGCATTGGCCATCAGACCTCTGGAGCTTGTTCAGAAAGCTGCAGCTCATTGGGTGTTCAACCGCCCTAAGTTCTCCCACACAACTCCCCTTCCCATGTCCCTATACTGGCTCCCAGTAGCTGCTCGCATCCAGTTTAAGACTCTGGTGCTAGCCTACAGGGCAGTGAAAGGAACAGCTCCTTCCTATCTCCAGGCCATGGTCAAGCCCTACACCCCCACGACCACTTCGCTCTGCTGCCTTGGGACGCCTTTTTGACCTGTCGCTCAGAGGCCCCTGCTGCCGATCGACCCGGTCACGGCTCTTTTCTGTCCTGGCCCCACAGTAGTGGAATGAACTCCCCACTGATGTAAGGACAGCGGAGTCGCTGCCCATCTTTTGGCGCAGGTTGAAAACTCACCTCTTCAAGAACTACTACCCTGTTACTTGCTCTTAGCACTTATTGTATTCACTCATTTAAAAAAAATCTCTTTCTTGCGTTTTTACTTTAACACGGGTTTTGCTCTTAGATGCTCGTTTAGAGAGAAGATGCACTTATAACCTCTGATGACTAGTGGCTCTCCTGTTTTCCTGCATTAAATGCACTTATTGTAAGTCGTTTTGGATAAAAGCATCGGCTAAATGACTGTAATGTAATGTAATGTAATGTAATGTAATGTCAGCTGCCATCAACAGATCATTAGTGATTTTCCTCAAGGCTGTCTCCGTACTGTGCATGGACTGAAAACCAGACTGGAATTGTTCCAACAGATTGTTTTGCATCAAGTGAGCGTGTACCTGAGATGCGACTGTTCTTTCAAATGTTTTAGAAAGAAATGGTAAATTTGAGATTGGACGAAAATTAGGGGGCATATCATTATCCGATACCTGATGCAGGAAGAATGGAGTGGTATGATTATGTAAAGGAGTGAGAGAGAGAGAGAGAGAGAGAGAGAGAGAGAGAGAGAGAGAGAGAGAGAGAGAGAGAGAGAGAGAGAGAGAGAGAGAGAGAGAGAGAGAGAGAGAGAGAGAGAGAGAGAGCGAGAGAGAGCGAGAGAGAACAACTAATAATGCCTGCAGAGCTGAATTGGGCCAATTTCCATTATTACTGAAAATCCAAAAACGTTCAATTAAATATTGGCTTCATCTAAAAGAAAGTGACCCCCTACTCCTACCACCACAAAGCCCTGTCGAGCCAAGAGATGAGACAAGAGAAAGGTCACCTCACTCAGCTGGTCCTGACACTCCGTTCCAATCCGAGTCAACCAAATTATAACACAACAGAAACAAAAATACCTCGCCTATTGAAACACAAAAATCACAGACACAAAGTAAAATGCAATGCCATCTGGCCCTAAAAAGACAGTACCCTGTGGCAACCCACCTGAGCACCGTGACTGAAGTTAAACACAGACACATGTGAACACAGTACAGACCAAGTGCTCACAGCCTGGCCATAGAAACAGGCAGTCATAAGAAAACATGGCTGCCAAAAGAGGAGCCACTGTGCCAACAGTGTGGAGGAACTGCTGTAGAGACAGAGCAGCACCTCCTCACACCGCGCCCAACATTTCCACTTATCAGGGAACAGTTTTTCCCAAAATTCAGCAATAAACACCCGCATTTTATTAAATCAGATAACAAAAAAACTAAAAATGATGCCGGGGGAAATGAAGGAAAGTTGCGCTCTTGCAGGACAGTTTATCTCTGCCTGCCGCCACATGAGGGAATCAGAATGACCTGCTGAGCTACATCAGGCCTCAGGTTTAAGTCACCTTCTTCTTTATTTATGTATTATGATGTAGATATTATTGACTTCTTTCTGTTCGTGCATTTATTAGCATTCGTTATTTGTACAATGCTTTGGCAATGCTGTAATTTTGTTATGGTCATGCCAATAAAGCAATTTGAATTTGAATTTGAGAGTGAGCGAGCGAGCGAGAGAGAGAGAGAGAGAGAGAGAGAGAGAGAGAGAGAGAGAGAGAGAGAGCTGGTAAGGTAGTTACTGATAAAACACAGTAGCTGATATGACTTTAAAACAAGTGGGCTATTGAAAGGCAGTTTTTTTATCTTACATTCTACACTAATCAGATACTTTAAAAGAAAGTGGGAAAACTGAACAATTGAACAAATTTAGTGTTTCTCAAGGGTGCAGTCTCGTTAAACTCAAGATAAAATGCAGAATCTAAAATTATAATACTTATAACTCTGATCAAAACACCAAACCATTCGTTCACCCACTCACCAGTCAACCCCTGCTCCGTCTGAACTGCATTGTTTTTGTTGTCACCTGTTCCTCTCCCCACAACAGCGCCGCCTCCTTTTTCTATCTTCTGCCTTCGTCTGCTCCATACTCCTATCAGCTCCACCTCTCTCTAGTCTACATTTCACTTCATCTATTTCAAATAGGCCTGCCTACCTCCTCCACCTTCTGACCTTACCTCCTCAAGCTGCCCCTCCTCCACCGGCAGTACATCCTTCTGCCCCCACTGCCCGCTCCCCCCTTGTGGCTGGAGATAACAAAGGGAGGGATGATTTATTTGTTTATCTCTGTGCGCGGTGGTGGGTGGTGGTATTTGTGTGTGTGTGTGTGCGTGTGATCCTGTGTATATACACTCACTGGCCACTTTATTAGGTACACCTTGCTAGTACCGGGTTGGACCCCCTTTTGCCTTCAGAACTGCCTTAATCCTTCGTGGCATAGATTCAACAAGGTACTGGAAACATTCCTCAGAGAGTTTGGTCCATACTGACATGATAGCATCACGCAGTTGCTGCAGATTTGTCGGCTGCACATCCATGATGCGAATCTCCCGGTCCACCACATCCCAAAGGTGCTCTATTGGATTGAGATCTGGTGACTGTGGAGGCCATTTGAGTACAGTGAACTCATTGTCATGTTCAAGAAACCAGTCTGAGATGATTGGAGCTTTATGACATGGCGCGTTATCCTGCTGGAAGTAGCCATCAGAAGATGGGAACACTGTGGTCATAAAGGGATGGACATGGTCAGCAACAATACTCAGGTAGGCTGTGGCGTTGACACGATGCTCAATTGGTACTAAGGGGCCCAAAGTGTGCCAAGAAAATATCCCCCACACCATTACACCACCACCACCAGCCTGAACCGTTGATACAAGGCAGGATGGATCCATGCTTTCATGTTGTTGACACCAAATTCTGACCCTACCATCCAAATGTCGCAGCAGAAATCGAGACTCATCAGACCAGGCAACGTTTTTCCAATCTTCTATTGTCCAATTTTGGTGAGCCTGTGCGAATTGTAGCCTCAGTTTCCTGTTCTTAGCTGACAGGAGTGGCACCCGGTGTGGTCTTCTGCTGCTGTAGCCCATCTGCCTCAAGGTTCGACGTGTTGTGCTTTCAGAGATGCTCTTCTGCATACCTCGGTTGTAATGAGTGGTTATTTGAGTTACTGTTGCCTTTCTGTCAGCTCGAACCAGTCTGGCCATTCTTCTCTGACCTCTGGCATCAACAAGGCATTTTCGCCCACAGAACTGCCGCTCACTGGATATTTTCTCTTTTTCGGACCATTCTCTGTAAACCCTAGAGATGGTTGTGCGTGAAAATCCCAGTAGATCAGCAGTTTTTGAAATACTCAGACCAGCCCGTCTGGCACCAACAACCATGCCACGTTCAAAGTCACTTAAATCACCTTTCTTCCCCATTCTGATGCTCGGTTTGAACTGCAGCAGATCGTCTTGACCATGTCTACATGCCTAAATGCATTGAGTGGCTGCCATGTGATTGGCTGATTAGAAATTTGCGTTAACGAGCAGTTGGACAGGTGTGCCTAATAAAGTGGCCAGTGAGTGTATGTAGCTGTGTGAAAACAAGTTAAACCAAAAGCGTGCCCTCCATGTTAGCACGACAGATGATCAGAAGCCATAAGCTGGATGTGCCTACCTCCTCCTGTTGAGTTTGTCTAACAGAAACTAACGATTAGCTCACGGTGACGCTCGCAGAGGAAAGGGGCGAACATGAAAGGGATGTAGGAGCTGGAAAATAATTCAAGGACTTCAAGTGTTATAAAAGCTC
Source organism: Lampris incognitus (assembly GCF_029633865.1). Classification (NCBI taxonomy): domain Eukaryota; kingdom Metazoa; phylum Chordata; class Actinopteri; order Lampriformes; family Lampridae; genus Lampris; species Lampris incognitus. The sequence continues at coordinate 53,002,702 of NC_079217.1, forward strand.
TTCTTTCATTGGTGTGGGGGGAGAAAATACCCATTCTTGACTTCTCCCTAACCTGGAAATATGGCGCGTGCACACACACACACACATACACACACACACGAGCACACAAACACAAAGATCCACACCAAGTCACACACAGCAGCCTACGCTGTGTGCACCCAAACACAGAACTACAAACCCAAGCAGAGCCCACAAGGGCGGAAGCAACAAACCAAGCCCGCACGCACGCGCACACACATGCTGAGATGCAGCTGAAGGCCAGACTGGATCAGAACTGAAGGGGAAATCCACGTGACTTTAGTACCTCTTACACCACTCATTGGGTTTGATGGGGAACGCCGGCTTGCTCGTGTGAAGTGGTAGTTGCTTGGTAGGACACTTGGAATTTTTTGTTCACTGTTTTGAGTATTCACACACTACTTCCGTTTGCCCATTTAAAGATGTGTGTGTGTGTGTGTGTGTGTGTGTGTGGGTGGGTGGGTGGGTGGGTGAATTACAAAGAAATACAGAAAAAAAAAAGAAAGAACAAAAGAGAACGCAGCAGACATCAACTTGTTTCAGTGTTTTTGAGGTTCTGTGAGGTTCTGTGAGGTTCCCCCCGGCCATCACATCACCGTGAAGATGTGAGAGAAGACGTGAGAGACTCCCATGTCTCTTCAGAGACATGGGAATATAAGCAGGCAGACAGAGACGGAAAGTGGACAAGACGAGGTCAAAACCTGGTATATGGCTGGGCCGTGTTTGGTCAGTGTTGGAAATTGTGGCCAATTAGTCACAGGGCTAGTCAGTGGTGGTATCTGTAATGTGAACTGCTGCATATTAATGTTCATCTGCATTGTTCTGTAGTGGTCCCAGTAATATTTGGTGTTAAAAGTGTGCTGAAGTAGCATATCACATGACACAGTTAGGCTACGTTCGAGGAAAATAAAAGGTTATAAATGTGGTTTCGGCAATACTTTCCACTCATATCTTGGGATGTTTGATTCGAAAGACAAGATCATTTAACTGTAATTATGACTGTTCTAATTATCTGGTAGCTCCCCCTCCTCTTTCATCTGTTTCTATCTGCAGATGTCTCCCCTTTTTCTAAGAGTCACTCGGAACTGACAGGCGAATTCACAAAGAACGGATTGCGGCCTCTGATAGCGTCGTGAACTGCGCGTCACTTGCAACCGCTATCTGCCCCGTCTCAAGGTCCGATCCACACAAGACATTGGTGCTGATGACATTACAGAGCAAACACGCCAGTATGTTTTGCAGCCGAAGCAATTTGCCCTTGTTTTGTGTCTGACTGCGGTTATCCATGTGGCAAAGTATAAACAGTGGCTTTGTGCCAAGAACTTAGTAGGCAGTCTCAATGTCATCCTTGATGTCATCAAGTATACTAGAAAGAATGGTTTGACCTGGCAACCTGTATCTGCCCGGGATTTGGGTCACAGTTAAATCAATAAGTGATCCGCTCGCGAGCACGTCTGGCATGACGACTGCTGCCATGATCAGTGGAAGGTCTGGGCGCCAGTTACCACCAGCTCTCTGAAGACGCCAATGATTTACACTCTAACTGCGTGTGGCTTTTAGGGCTGGTGTTTTGCAATGAGCCCCAATTGCACAGAAAGGGGCAAATTTTGCCCCAAATGTAGGGTAAACCGGGGTAAGACGCCCCCCCCAGGTAAGAAGCCCCCCCAAACTGATTCCCCTCCTGACCACAAGATAGAGCCAATTTGGTTTCAGCTCTTTTCTTGGATGGTAGTGGCCTTGCTAATCTTTGAATAGCATCAAAATAATTTTACTGGCGGGAGAAAGTCCGCCAGTATATGGTATATACATGTCTGACTGTACAAAAAAAGCATCTGTGTTTTTTATAGATATATATACTAAAAAATTTTACTGTTAATATGAGAATCATGCAGAGGGTGATCCATTATTTTGAACAAAAAAATAACAAATACTTTGTTGTAATATGTGAAAGTCTAAGAGTAGGATTTTCGAGGGAAGACGCCCCCTCTGGTATGGGGTAAGAACCCCCCCCCCCAAGGGCATCTAAAGTGTAGCCTTGCTAATGTTAGATTTTTGAGAAAGAATGTACACCATCATCTAACAAGTACTAGGTAAGCAATGTATTATTATCCAAAAGTCTAAATAGTTGAGTTTATGTTATAATAATAACGTCAAAGCTAGCAATATTAGCTTGCTGTAACACTAGCTAGGTTGCTCGCTAGTCTAAGCTAACATCCGTAGTGACGTCACAGATTGTTGGCTGTGTCCATGTGGTTGTGGGTGCGTGCGGGCAGTGGAGGGGGATAGTGTGGCAACTGTTTGTGCACATGTGGTGGTGTAGGCTAAGTCTCAGGTACGCAAAGTTTGTTTGCGTGTGTGTATGGGGGCGTAGTGGGGTATGTAAAGTGAATGAAAAAAATATTTTCCTGGAGAATGTTTCTTTAATTATAAATGAGGTTCTACATGAGGACAAGTAGCAGGGGAAGCTATGGGAAGCAGGCTCTCGAAGGGGCACTTAAATGCATCGAAGATGGCGAATCGCTGAAATCAGCGTCTCAGAAATTTGGCATACCACCAAAAACCCTTTGTTAACATTGTGACCAGCTGGTGAAGAGACCAGGCAATATTCATCTGGGGGGAAATGGCTGTCTTCTCTGCAACCTTTGAAAAGGATCCGGTGTGTTTCATCCAACATGTGGAGAGAGCTCTCTTTGGGCTAACGTCACGGGATGTACGGAAACTGGCCTGTGACCTGGCTACCAGAGTGGGGATCAAACACCCATTTAGTGATGCCAAAAAAGTTGCTGGGGTAGACTGGGTCCAAGCATTCATGAGGAGGAAGCCATGCCTCTCTGTCCGCACCCCACAGGCCACCGGCCTTGCCCAAGCAGTGGGCGTCAATAAAGTAAAAGCAGGTGAATTTTTTGCTGTTTATGAAAACATACTTCAGAAGCTGGATAACATAGTATGTCCCACCAAGCTGTGGAACATGGATGAGACATAAATGGCATTTCTTAGGCCCGGTTGTTGAATTGTTTGTCTGACTTGAAAAATGTTTGGCTTGTTTACATCGACATGAATTTTTAATAGCTATTCTACTGAATAATTTGAAAATGCAACCTGAATTGAAAATATTGAAAATAATACCATTTATTCACCTCTAATTATTTGTTTCACACTTGCATGCAGTTTTATGTAGCAGTATTTTTGTCAGTAAATTAAATACCAATGATAACGTTATACCCCATTGTGATTTGCCCTAGGCCCATCAATTCGACATTAATTAGCAATAATCAAGATGTTGTAAAAACAATCAAAAATAATTTCTGTATGTTTAATGCAACATTATGTTGCAGTTAAACTAAGAGCAACATCAGAATTTGAAAATCAAGCTCATCTTATGCATAAATGCCAAGTTTGTATAGCCCAAAATGACTCGTGAGGCAAGTAGGGGGGCATCTTCCCCGTGTCGTGGGGGAAGATGCCCCTTAACAAGATTTTACATTTAGTTTTATAACGACAAAGTTGTCGTCACCTAAGATTTAATTGCCCTCTAAATGTGTTTACTTCAGGATACTCCTTATGCACCCTATGCATATTATCTAATGCAATTACGTGCAATTAGCACTGGAGCCCCGAGACGCTGTTGGCTTGGCAGCGCAGCCAGGGGTGCATGGCAGCTTTTGTGGGTACTCTGAGAATGACGCGGTTTCTTCTTATTTGTGCAGGTTTAGGGGCTGCAGGAGCCACGCGGTCCTTTACTGAATTCCCCAGGGAGGGTTTCGTCCGAGCGGCCGCTATTTGGGGCGCTTTAACCGTGCGCTCGGCCGACCCATGGTAAAACTTCAGGGACGTTACTGGTCACCGGATCCAGCGGCCAAAATCGTGTCAAACTGATCACTCAGTAAGTCAGTCAGCCAGTCAGCCTGTCAGCCAGCCTGTCAGTCAGTCAGTCAGTGATGTTCTTTGTAGGGCTGAAAAAGACAGATCCGAGCAGACAGGAAGTCAGGAAGAGACTGAGAATATAGATGGAGTGACAGCGATGCCGGGCGACATGGGAAGCATTGTCATCACGACTGTCATACGGAAGGTCACAAGGTATCAATATATCTCACGATATCTGCGAAACTACTGTAACAGGTTATGTTCTTGCCCGGTGCGGGATTCGATACGGGGTGTACTGCGCCACAAGGCGACATCACTAACCGCTCGGCTAAAGGGTCAGACCCGTTAGCTGGGGACTGACGTGTCTTATTAGTAGTTTACACAGGCATATCTACGCGTCCACCCGAGGCTCGTCACATGGAGCCTAGTTTTCAAAGAATACTCTCAGACCTCGTCTTGAGATGACTGTTAGGTTTGGGATCCTCGCAGACAGACGACACAACTGCGTGTGACGATGCGCGGCCCCACCTGACCTGTTATAAGGCGGCACTGTGCCGCGGCGGGAGGCCGGCAAGGTGAGGAGCAGCGGCCAGGCGCGCTCCCGCTACACCGCGACTGGCTCGGGAACGCTCCCGCTACACCTCGGCTGGCTCGGGAACGCGCCTGTATGTGTGGCGTGTTAGTGCGGGTAAAAGCCTGACGGGGGCGGGCCCCTCTATGCGTCGCTCGCATCCTGCTCTCCCCTCCCTTCCCCTTCGTCTCCTCCTCCTCCTCCGCCTTCGTCTCCACGCCCCCGCCCCCCCTTCTTTTTTTCTTCCTTACTGCATCTTTCTGCCACCTGCTACAGAGGGAGGCGGCGATGGCGAGCTGCTGAGAACTGTCCAACCAGCCGGATGTGTCTCACCTCAGCCCCGGTGTCTCCGCTGTTCCGCCTTCCGAGCGAGGGAGGAAGAGCCTCAGAGGCGCTCGCAGACGCGGAAAAGAGAGACATGGTTGTGTGACGGTGCGGCTGGTTTCTGGCAACCCTCCACCGGCTGGTCCGAAACTTCTGTAATCCGATCAGTGGGAAAACGTCGTCCGTTCATTTTGACTACGCCTCACCGCTGTTTCGTGGTCTGTATAATTCTTTTTTTTTTTAATTTGTGCGTGCGTGCGCATGCTCGCGCGCGTGCTCGCGACGGCTGCTTCGCCTCGGTGGATCGCCCTCACTCGCAGCTCATCACAAGACGCCGGTTAGCGCACAAGAGCTTGTGGAAAAAAGAAGATTGCATTAGACAACTTTCCCCGGCAGAGGAGGACACAGCTGTCTCTCTCTCTCTCTCTCTCTCTCTCCCCCCCCTCTCTCTCTCTCTCGCTCTCTCCCTCCCACATATTCCTTTTTTTCTTCAATTCACGTTCTCCTTTTTTAGTTCCTGGGAATTGCCTCGCTCTCTCTCTCGCGCTCTCTCTGTCTGTCTGTCTGTCTCTCTCCCTCCCTCATCACCGGAGTTTTCCCGGTAGCCAGCCATGTCTAGAGATAGTGTCACCATCCCGGACGACCGGGCTTTCGCCAGCTTCAAGGCCGAATGTCTGTGCGAAGAAGGCTGGAGTCTGACCTACAGCAAGTCGGGCGTAACAGTGTGGACCCAGGTCATGGACGAAGAAAAGTCTATCCACAAAGTCAAGGTGAGGAGGCGCCATAACATTTTTTCCTCGTTTGTATTCGGACAGGAGGCTGCGTTCTTACTCCGGGTGTCTGTTTTCACCGGGTCCACTGCCAACCAGGGTGCTGACCCACCCTCTTCATCGGTGGCAACATATGATAGGATGTGGCAGGACTAAGCTCAGTGCGTGTGTGTGTGCGTGCGTGTAAAACTGCTGTTGTATCCGGGTCCGGGGTGGATGAATAAACCGGCAGGTGTTTGTTCGACAGGGAGGGAGGTGCGTGTCTGGGTGTTTCTGGAACAGGGTGTGAAAAGGTATGTGATTATTCAGGTGGCTGACATCGCATAGGGACATTCTGCCCTCTGCAGGTGTGCGTGTGCGTGCGTGTGCGTGTGTGTGATGGCCAGCTGTTATTGTGATAGTGCCTACTCGTCCTAATTTACCTAATTCCCTTCAGTAGTTTTCATGTGTACATAAGGAGAGGCCTTGTCTTCCTGAGCAAGGGATACGAGGAACAATATGAGTGTGTGTGTCTGTGTGTGTGTGTGTGTGGGGGGGGGTCTGCTTGTTCGCACAGGACAGGTGTCTTTCCCCTGTGACAACTCTGCAAACAGAGAGAAGTAGAAAGCACACACACTCACGGTTAAACATGGGGTGCGGCTTCAGTTTGCAACTGGCACCTCACACTTGCGTGTCAGCTGGTGGTGTTACAAGCGGTTGGTGTTGCTCGTCATTTTTCTCCCTCTCACCACCTCTTCCACACAATGCAAGTTCACAATTAGTTTACAACGGGGAAGGCGGTGGGTGAGTCAGTCTCTCCCCTCATATTTGACCCAAAGGTTACGTTGCATGCAAGGACAGGTTCATTTAGCCTTGTTTTTCTCTTAAATTACCTGCCTAAACACACACATGTGAAGTCAGTCTGTTAACACACACACATGTGAAGTCAGTCTGTTAACACACAGACATATGAAGTCAGTCTGTTAACACACGGACACTTTGTATCCTCATACAGTGTCAGTGTTTTAACAGAGGGTGTGTGCTTACATGCATACCTGTGTCATGGCTATGTTTTTGCATGTTTGTGTGTGTGTGTGTGTGTGTGTATTGGTGTGTGTGTGTGTGTGTATTGGTGTGTTCAGCCATAGCGCAGATACAGTTCTATTTATAGACTGGATAAAAGCATGGATGCTGTCTCGACTGATGCATGTGGCATGAGTAACGTGTGTGTGTGTGTGTGTGAGACGTGTGTGCGTGTGTGTGTGTGAGACGTGTGTGTGTGTGTGTGTGTGTGTTATGAGACTTGCACTCTGTCTCCGATTCTCTCCCTTCCTCGTTTTCTGCGTCACTCGTTTTTCACCTTTCTCTTTCTCCTTTCCTTCCTCTCTTTTCCATCTGTCTCGCTCTCTCTGTTTCTCGCCGTCTCACACTTGTTTTCTCACTCGTTCCCTCTCTCTCTCTCTCCCTCTCCCCCCTCGAGCTCCCTTTTCAAGCGTTTATCACACGTGTTCTATAGCAGTGATAGCGCTACAGTCAAATGACATACAAAATGATGAGAAACAAGTGTGTGTGTGTGTGTGTGTGTGTGTGTGTGTGTGTGTGTGTGTGTGTGTGTGTGTGTGTGTGTGTGTAAGCAGTCTTAATCATAGCCTAATTATCATTCACCTCTTCATCATCGTCACAATAATTGGCATTGTGATCATCAGCAACGACTTTTGTACGGAAGTATGATAGCCACTACAATCACACATGATTGACATCATCACCATCAGATCATGTCAGTATGCTTTGCAATCGTGTGTGTGTGTGTGTGTGTGTGTGTGTGTGTGCATGCAGGGATGGGTGGTTTTGTTTACTTCAGAGGTTTTACAAAGTGTCAGAGCCCACCCCGTCCCTTCCTCCAGTGTATTCTGATGTGCACACACACACACACACACACACACACACACACACACACACACACACACACACACACACACACACACACATGCATAGGGAAGACTCCTGGGCTTGCCTTGTCCCCCATGGCCACTGAGGGAAGCCCGTTGCTGAATCACACAAACATCCTTCTATTTTTTAAGCCCTTTATCCCACGCTCATTTATATTACGCACCCTGAGGACGAGATGATGTAAATTGACAGGTGCGAGGGAGGGATGGAGGCAGAGAAGCTCGGAGAGAGAGGGAAAGAAGGGCGTGAGAGGAGAAGAAGAGGAAAGAAGGAGAATACAGAAGAAGACAGCTGAGGAGACAGACAAGGCAGGGAAGAGGGAAGAGAGGACAGGAAAGGCAGCAGGGAGATGAAGAAAGAGAGTGTAAGGTGAGATGTGAGTGTGGGAGAGGAGGAAACAGGCAAGAGAATTGGAAGGTGGGTGGAGGGGGTTGGATCTGTAGGGTCAAAGGTCATAGGTGATGTGAGTAGGTTGAGTCTGGATTCTGATCCAAGCATGTAAGACATACGAACACAAACACATCCGTACACTCTACACCCTCTCACACATGCACATAGATAGTGTTGAACCTTTCTTGCTCTCTCGCTCTCTCTGTCTCTCTCACTATCGCTTTCCCTTCATCTCTATTTATCTTTCTGACCTTTCTTTCACCCGTTGCCTTCCCTCCCCGTCCATCTCCTTCGCTCATCAGCGGAGCTTACTACATTAGCTCATAACAGAATTACATACAGTAGACACATCACAAACATGTATAAATGGGTTTTTTTTTCTTCACCTTTGCCCACTCCTGTTGCAGCTTGTGCAGGAACAGGACACATGAAATGAAACTCCCTCCTCTTTTGTGAGCCTGCAGGGTCCTTGTAGTTGGTCTCTCCCTACATGTACATCGTTTGAATTTCCATGTTAACCCCACACACAAGGTCATCTTAAGACCAACTCCTCCATATATTTGTATGCATGGTTAGAACGCCACCTGAGAATTTGGACGACAGAAGGGTTATACAAATGGATGATGTTTTGTATTGAATCAACCGTTTGCTGGGGTTTCATGTCGGTCTGATCTGCAAACATTTCCCCAAGATGCCAGCTGGACACGTGTAACCTAACCTAACCGAACCTAACTTAACCTAACCTAACCATAAACCTTGCTAACCTAACCTAACCATGAACCTTGCTAACCTTAATTGCTTCCAATTAAAATGAATAATTTAGCCATTCAGTTCCTTCTCTCTCTCTCTCTCTTTCTCAGCTAAAGTTACTACATTGGCCCTGGATGAAAAAAAAAAAAAGACCTCGTTGACAATGGGTCCTGGCAGTTTTTGGGGACTCTTCCAGTGAACCAGAGTCTCGGAACAATTCTGAACTTGTTATCTTTGATTATACAACAGTTAGTTACAACCAAGTCATTTGATTGGACAAGAGGCCTTCCATGACTGCTGATATTCAGTATAACAGCACTGGGACTTTTAACTATATGTATCACTCCGCCGCACAGCTGTTCTATTAATAACCGTTAATTAGGCTACAATAATGGTCGTTATCAATACCAGATTGTAACAAACTTGCACGGCAAAGATGGATATATTTCCACAAATAACATTTGAGCTGAATTACGAATGGTCGTCAGAAGAGGACGAAGGGAAGGAAAGCTTAAGCTTAGATGGGCCTACTTCAGTTGTGGAACTATTTGTTGGCGGAGCTAAATAAATGATTAAATAAACAAAAGAATCATAATCTGTTGTCGCTTATTACTGTTAACTAATAAATGGTGATTGTAGAAGTGTTGTATAAAAGCAATATCACACTCGAGGTCGTGCTGTTATACTGAATATCGGCACGGCTGTGATTCGGACGTAATCGCAGCCGTGCCGATATTCAGTATAACAGCACGACCTCTCGTGTGATATTGCTTAAATGAAAATATATATACTGGGACATATTAGGGACATAGTAGGTAAATTCCCCTTCTTTTTTTCTTTTTCCTCATTTCGTCACTCTTCCTTCACTGTCACTCTCATTTCCTCTGGGATGTAATTGATGAGAAGCGCTTTCACCCCAAATGTTTTGATGAAAAACCCATAGTCACGCTTGTAATTCAAGAATAAAATTGCCACCTAATTTTTCACTCCTGATCTCAATCTCCAAGACGGATTCTCGACATCGATTTTATTTCCAGTGTTACGTGGATATCGGCAGCAAAACTGCTTCTATCAGACTGTGTGTGCATGGGGTTGGCCTAGATATTTTCCATTTAAGCTGGTATGACAGAGTGTGCCACCAGCCAAGGAAACGTAAAGGGAAAGTCTCCCTCTGTAATCCCGTGAGGAGCAAGTTGTTGCAGCAGCAAGACAACGGAGGAAGTGTGAGAGAGCTGGCTAGAAGTACCAAAAACGAAAGAGGTCTACCCCTACGCTGACTGACTGTACTGGGATAGTCCTTGCCTAATGAAAAGTATTTTCAGACACTTCTCAAACGTTCTTAGCCCATTAGTAACCAAACGGGGCTCTTGGTGGACGCCATTCGGCGAAAGATTGCAGCTCGGTGCACAGCAGTTGGCTCATGCGAGCTTCCCCAATGCTGAATTAACCCAAAAGATTCTGCTACCCATCGCTTGGTTTGACTCCTAATGATCGGCAAATAGGGCTTAGGTTATAAAAACCGGTGTTTTCCTTTAACAAGTCATCAAAGTCACAAGATTTTTGTTGATCATTTGAAATTCACTCACTAAACAAATCTTAGTTTTTCCTTTTGCATGTGGTTGTCTGTGACTGTATGCTGTCATTGGAAAGGACCTGTTCAGCTATTGGCGAACATTGCTGTTATAACTAAAAATGAGCTTTCAGTAATTTATAAGTTGACTTATTGACAAAAGACTGAATTCAATTGAATTCAGGGAGAAGCATTAACATTTTCCTCAAATGAGGCCCTGAGGGAGCGACGGAAAAAGGAAAAGAGGAGGCTGAAGATGAAAAGATGAACTGATTCATAATGAGAGTTAAAATAATTTGGATCAGAAAAGCTCCCCCTTTCTCTGTTTCCCCCGCTCTCTTTTTCACATGGCCCTTCCACATGAAATTGCTGAAGAGCTGAACTCCAATGGCAGAAAACTAAACTACTGGCTCATGATAATTTAAAAAAAAAGTCTGTTAATGTCCAAAAACAGTATGACAAATGCAAAGAGACTATAATTCTCAAACACAAAAAATAATTGTGAAAATCCTAAAGCATAATTTTCAAAAATCGATGTTAATAAGCTGTGATGGCCTGGCGGCCTGTCCAGGGTGTTTCCCCGCCTTCTGCCCAATGTCTGCTGGGATAGGCTCCAGCACCCCGCGGCCCTGATTAGGATAAGCAGCTTGGAAAATGGATGGATGGATGGATGTTAATAAACCATTCCCCTATTGTAAATCCTCAATTACTCTCCACAACTAAATGTAATGAATTTTTTTTTTCTTCAGAGATGAAATAAGTGCCATCAGAAGTGTTATACCCTCTAAGCAAAACTCTGACAAAGTCATCAAAGATACAGTTTTGCAGCCAGAGGCATCACTACAACATCTAAATCCTGCTGTTGAGAATTTATTATGCAAAGTTGTAAATAAGCTAAGGTCGTTCACTTTATTATCTCGAGCTGATGGCAATGGGTTTTTTTTTAATTTAGTCTTCAAATGTTTGTTTGATCTTGGAAAAATGGACGTCTCCCAGCCACTCATAAAAAAATAGATAAATTGTATGCCCATGTAATGATTTCAAGGGAGGCTGGCTGACAAGAATCCAGATGCATGACTCAAAGACAGGCACGTTTAGATCACAAAACAGTTTACTTTGGACACAAGGCAAGTAGAGGTCAGGACACCGGGAAAACAGTTTGATAGGCAACCAGGACAGACGAGAAGCAGGCAGAAAAAATCAGGCAGCTGAGTCGCCACATGGGCAGGTCAGGCAGAATGACCACAACAGAAAACGCTGGGTAGCTAGGCAGCAAAACACACTAGACAACGTGAGAGGGGGCAAGTGAAAGGGGATTGGTATAAGTATTGTGGGTAATTGGGGAGGAATGGGCTGCGGGTGAGATGGGCGGGGAACTCAGGTGAGGGGAACAGAGTGATGGCCAGACAGGAAAGGGAGACTGGATCTGAGGTTATGAACTGGATGAACTGGTGGACCTCGTGACTGCCCACTTCTGAAGAAGAAAGCACTCTGGACTCAACCGATCTTACAAATTGTAGACCAATTTCAAATCTGATATTTTGGGGTAATATGAGAAGACTGGCCATATACAGTTAACAAATTACTTGAATTGCAAAGGCATTTTTGAAAAATTCTAGTCTGGTTTCAGAATGATGCGCAGCGCTGAAACTGCTCTGGTAAAAGTCCTCAGTGACATCTGAATGAACTGTGATGAGACAAAACTGCTCTTGTGCCTTTGGATTTGACTGTAGCCGTTGACACTGTCGATAAAATCCATCCATCCATGCATTATCTGAACCGCTTATACTGCTCTCAATCTTCCTTATAAATAGATAGAAAAAAAAAGGGTGGGCCTCTTGGGTGTTTTGGTTTTAGGTGTTTTGAATCTTTTTTCTCAACGAAATTTCTCATCAGAGAAAATGAGTTTTGGTTGACATGCTACAAGATAGTTTTGGACGCTGCTCTTTATTCTTTATATGTTGCTACTTGGGTCCATTGTCCACAAACACAAGCTAGAATTTGATTGTTATGCAGATGACACTCAACTTTATTTAGCTGTTAAACCCGAGAGTCTCAGTTTGCTAGTAAACCTCCCTCACAAATTGCCTATAAATGTATGAGACACAAAACTTCCTCCAACTCAACCAAGCTAACAACAGAAGTTTTAGTCATCAGTGGTAATAAGAAAATATAAGCTAACTTCATTATCACAACATGTTTCATATCAGGCCAAATGTCATCACTGATTCAGATCGAAGCTTCCAATGGCATGTAAAGAATGTAACTAAAGCAGCATTTCATCAACTAAAAGAATATCTTGGACGTTAAGTCTTTTGTCTCCACCTTATATTGAGAAATTGGTGTGTGCATTTGTTCCAAGCCGGCTTGACTAGTGAAATACATTGCTGTCAGAATTACCTGTATTCTGGACTGGCTGTAATGGTTAAAACAGTAACAGCCGGTCCAGAACATTCTAGCTAGATTAATAGAGGGAACAAATAAAGATTCTTACACGAGTCCCATTCATGCCAAATAGTGCTAGAATAGGTTTTATGGTTCTTTTACTTATTTATAAATCTTAAATGGACATTTTCCAGACTACATTAATGGCATTTTGTATAAACATGCTCATGTTAGAGCCTTCAGAGCTACAGCTACTATTCTTCTTCTAAATATTACAAGAACACAAACTAAGACTCGTGGTGCGGCACCGTTACATGTAAATTGTCCCAAACTGTGAAATAATCTCCCGTTTGAACTGAGAACCGCCACTTTCACAGATACTTTTAAGCGTTTACTCAAAACACATCTGCTTAATTATGCTTTCATGGTTAATTTTTGTCTTTCATTAATTTTTTACTCTGTTTTCATCTACTATTGTCAACTTGGGGTCAACTGTACAAAGTGACGGGGAGGGCAGAAGAGAGGTGAAAAAGAGAGTGCAGGCAGGGTGGAGTGGGTGGAGAACAGTTTCAGGAGTGCTTTGTGACAGAAGGGTACCAGCAAGAGTTAAAGGTAAGGTTTACAAGATGAGACCAGCTATGTTATATGGTTTGGAGACAGCGGCACTGACGAAAAGACAGGAGGCGGCAGAGCTTGAGGTGGCAGAGTTGAAGATGCTAAGATTTTCATATGGAGGGATGAAGAAGGACAGGATGAGGAACGAGTATATTAGAGGGACAGCTCAGGTTGGACAGTTTGGAGACAAAGCAAGAGAGGCAAGATTGAGATGGCTTGGACATGTGTGGAGGAGAGATGCTGGGTATATTGGGAGAAGGATGCTGAATATGGAGCTGCCAGGGAAGAGGAAAAGATGAAGGCCAAAGAGGAGGTTTATGGATGTGGTGAGAGAGGACATGCAGGTGGCTGGTGTGACAGAGGAAGATGCAGAGGACAGGAAGAGATGGAAACGGATGATCCGCTATGGCGACCCCTAATGGGAGGAGCCGAAAGTAGTAGTAGTAGTAGTTTCATCTACTGTTGTTACCTTATTTTTTTCTGTGCAATTTCACTTATTGTAAAGCACATTGAAATGCATTTGTTTGTTTGATTAATTCTCTTTCTCTTTTCTCTGTTTCTTAGTCTCTTTCACTATGCCTGCCTTGTTTTTGTGGGGTGTTTCCCAGTTTTGTTGAATTGTTTTTCTTTGTCTCCTTGTCTTGCTCTCAGGCTCTAAGACGTTGTCCTTCTTTCCATCCCTTCTTTTTCCATTGCTCATCTCTTGCTCTCCCATCTCATCTTGGGGAATGACCTGTTATTTTACTGCTGCAGACCTCTCTTTCAGAGGTGATGTTTATGTATTATATGTAGAATTTTGAAGTCGACACGGGTATAATTTTGTACCTCACCATTACACACCACATACAGTCATAGTGCATGCATCACTCGCTCCAATAGAGCAAGTCCTGCTGGTCAGGAGTCGGTTCCATTCAGATCATTCCCTGAAATCCACTGCTCACCAGAGGGACATCAAAATTCACTCATTTGAATATTCTTTCCCAATTAGGTTGATCATCAAAATGGATCCTAAGCCTACTTTTGCTGCAACGCCATGCTTAGCGTATTAAGCCAGGCTCACACGTTGAGAAAATGATTCTCTCTCTTAGTTGCTGGATTAAAAGGATTGAACACCCAGCATGCATTTCATCCCAACACGTTGGCTCTATGTTCATGCAAACCTCTGGGAATCACCTCTTACATGCAGACCCCCCTCTACTCTCCTAGAGAAGTTAACAGGCCATGTTTGTCTTGTACTCAATTTGCTGTTAGTTTTTTAGGCTCGTTTTCCATTCGAGTGCTCAAGTCTAGCTGTTACTCATCTTTGTCTTACGGCCCGCGTCTTGATTGTTTATCATTCCCTCCCTTCCTTTGCTTTCATGCTCAATCCTGCTCTCACATAGTTTTGCCCATCTTCTACCCTTTCTCTATCATCATTTAGCCCCTTTCTCGCTCCCGTTTTCGCTCAAACTCTGAGCCGAGACCATTTGATGCATCATCGTTTACGCTTTAGCGACTGTGTAGGTGTGTTTATCAGTATACATTGTGTTTTTCATCTCTTTTTTTACACAACAGCTCATGTATACTTTTCCTGACATGTACCTTACATGTGTCCTCTACTCTTGCGTTCGTGAATGTGGTGCACTGCGGATTTGGAAGGCTGTTAAACTGCATGTGCATTTCTTCTCACGGGGACAAAAAAAAAAGAAGAGTGATTTGGGATGATTTTTTGGGTTTTCCTCGACCTGTTGTGGCGTCACACACGCGGCATACTGTCTGTGACACTTGATAAACTTTGAAACATGTTGCAAAAGGAAGCTCATGTGTGACATAATGTCCTTAAACTGTTTGGTTTCATCCATAGTGCATGACATGTTATTACTGAAGCAAAACCGATCGAGTTTTTGATCCAGTTTGCTCTCATCCTTCAAACCCTAGCTGTTGCTTATGATGGCTGACTGCTCAAAACCAACAACTTTGTCGTCCTCTCCACCCCCCCCCCTCTCCCTCTCCCTTTCCATCTTTTTCAGTGTCGAATGGTGTGCAAGGATGTGTCGGCTGAGACCATGTACGACGTTTTACATGACATTGAGTACAGACAAAAATGGGACACAAATGTCATTGAGACCTTTGACATTGGAAAACTCACTGTGAATGCAGATGTTGGATATTACTCATGTATGTTATACACACACACACACACACACACACACACATACATACATATTCATGCCTAGGGTTATGTTTATCAGATTACTATTTGTCTGTAACAGGGAAGTGCCCAAAGCCACTGCGGAACCGAGATGTCATTACGCTTCGCTCCTGGCTACCAATGGGGAAAGATTATATAATCATGAACTACTCTGTCAAACATGCCGTAAGTGAAAAACCACAAACACACAGCTGAGACCTCCCTTGCTAACCCTGTTGTGAGCATGTGATCAAACGCGAATGGGAATAGCAACGTTCTGTTACACAACAAATGGCTAATTTTGAATTGTCATCCGACTGTGGGTGAGCCTATGGGTGTGGACCAGTATAGGAAATAACTCGGTTATTTTCAACAAGTACGAACCAATTTAAAAGGTAACTCGCGAGTTTTTAAATGTGTGGGTTAAGCCTCCTTACAGACTGTGCGACTTTAGCAATCCTATGAGTTCATTGCAAGCCACAGTGTGCGATATGGATCAAATAAACTCGGGTACGACATCAAGTTTGGTGTATGTAGACTGTGCGATAATGCCTGCTGAATCGCAGGCTACGACGCAAGTCCATAAAAACGTCATCAGCGTGCGCGCGTAATCAATCTGCGCCGCTGGTAGAGCAACATGACGCCAAGCAGGAATCGAGTCCTTTCAATAGTCGCCGCAGCTCGTTTTGCTGGTTTTGTTGCCCGTTTTAGCTCATTTGGTTGAATCCATCGCATTTGGGCCACAGATGCTAACAGTCTGTTTGTGTTTAAGCGCCAGCATAGATTCGGCGTCGCGTTGATCAGCGCGTCATTTCCTGCGGCATTTCTATTGGTTGGTTAGTGGACGTAGGTCGTAGCAGCAGTCACATTGTGAGGAGGTCCTCCCAAATTTCAGACACAGTCATTCTTTTGCCCCAGTTTATCTTCGGTCACAAGACCGTAACAACGGCCGTCTTTGAACCTGTCTCACAGTGCGACGTAGGACCAGGGTTTTGGAGCCACGACCAAAGATATCGCCACGCTTAGTCATCTTTCGTCTGAGACGGCCCAAATCGCACAGTCTGTAGGAGGCTTTAGTAAAAGAGACATGCGCCAGAGAGTGTATTAGCACATGTGCATGTCCTGTAGCCATGTGAGTGAAGGAGTTAGTAGCCTTAAACCCAGGTTATAATGCCCCACAATGTCCCCACCCATCTTACAGTATGAGGAAACACTGTAGCCAAGACTTTTAATGCAGCTGGGCTCTATTACATATTAAAACCCCAATCCTTTCTTCATGCTCTTCCCCTGGAGAAGACGCTAGAGAAATGTGCTGATAGGGAAACTCCAGGCAGTTTCATGCCGTTGTGTTTTGTAAAAGATTGCACTCATCACCTCTGTTTTCCTGCCTCTCTTTCTTCCTCTCCCTCTTTGCATCTCTTTCCCCCCCTCTTCTTCTGTGTCTTGGCTTGCTTTGAGTCTCAGAATCTGATCTGCCTGTCTACCCCCATTCTCTTTCTCTGTGTTTTTTCCTTCTCTCTGCTTGTCTTTCTTTCTCAGTTTCTTTCTCAGTAATATAATGTTTACAGACGGATAAGGCTTCTCGTGACTGTTAGCTGCTCACTCCTGCCTCCTGCCTTCCGCATTCCTGCACCAATAAGTGGTCAGGAACAAATGAGTGTGTGTGTGTGTGTGTGTGTGTGTGTGTGTGTGTGTGTGTGTGTGTGTGTGTGTGTGTGTGTGTGTGTGTGTGTGTGTGTGTGTGTGTGTGTGTGTACGTTTCAAGGTCAATCTTGATAAGCACTAGTGGTTAGAGTTTGAGCTGCTGAATGGGGCTGCAGAGTCTAATGAAGAGAGCCCCTTATCTGGAGCGCCAGGTCTAAAACTGAACCCCCCTTAGTTTGACAGAGGAAATTGGACCTGTTACACGGACATGCTTGAGCGAAGTTTTAAGGCTTGAGCCTTTCAGATCCACATGCCACAGTGCCGTAGTATTCT
This sequence comes from Lampris incognitus, assembly GCF_029633865.1. NCBI lineage: Eukaryota > Metazoa > Chordata > Actinopteri > Lampriformes > Lampridae > Lampris > Lampris incognitus. The sequence continues at coordinate 53,020,035 of NC_079217.1, forward strand.
CATGGAGTCTAACACATACTCACGACAAAGACCTATGCCATAACAAGTCAATAGGGGAATGTATCATTTCGAGTCATTAGAGTCACGATTTGACTTTTGACTTTTCCATCCTGGATCACTATTTGTTCAATATTAATCTCAGTCGAAACTGGCGTAACACTGTGTTGACTGAATACGCCCCCCCCCCACACCACACCACACCACACCACACGTCACCCTTAGCCTTCTCCCAAAACCTCCCTCCGCCTGTACTCTATTACTCTGTTGTTTCTTGGCTTCCCATTGCACGATTCCTCTCTTGGCCATGCCTCTCTGTCCCTCGCACTTAACCACCATGCTTGTGCAAAATGCGATGATCCATAATTGCTGTTTAATTCATTGTGCTTAGCTCTCTGTGGATAGGGATCAGCAAAAATCCTACTCTGGAACATGCAAATGTAGGAGTGCAAGCAGCAAATAGGCAGGGCAAGTAGCAGGGACAGGGACTCAGCAGCTTGTGTAAAGGCTACTTCTGTTAAGGGTCCCTCAGTGCAGTTTCTGCTCACAAAAAAGACTTGGTAGCTACAACCAATATTTTACTTTTGACCACTGACTTTATTTAAAGTAGTATGCGGCTAGGTCTTTTTCCCATTACTGTCCTGAGACTGTATAATAAGGCCAATGTGGGGTTATGGCGGTGCACGGTTATCATCTGTGCTTCCATTAGTGTTGGAGCTAAAATTGGGATAAAGAAGTCAATGGGTTTGGCAAACGCGTCAGCAGTCACCCCAGTCACAATTTTTCATTCTGCTTCGCTCCAACAAGTTGCTCCTGCATTTTGCTGTCGGGCCAGATGTCGATCAATGCCAGAATCTCCTCTACTGATGGATCCAGATGTTTTTGTTTAATTTTGTTTTCTGACTGATAAAAAAGACAAGTGCCTGCTTGTTACGATTTCATTGCACACTGCAGGATCATTGCGGGATGTGAAAATGGCGCCGTAGGATATCACAGTCACATCACACGCAGCATCACTGGATGTGATGTGAATGTCAAACATTGAATACTGACATCATTAAGCCCTCTCACCGGCACAATGTGGCCGCACTGAGCACGGTTCTCAAATGGTGCTTAAAACCCAGACATGAGTGCGGTGTAGAACAAGACTGTGTGCTAATGGAGATGCCGTTGGAACGGATGGTCTCTTTACTTGCTGAAAACTGCTCTGCCTTGCTGTGGAAAATGGGTCTTTGTAAGATGAGTTTCTCCTATTTTTCCAATTGAGCTGTATTTGTGTGTGTATTCTTTCTTCAGAAATACCCTCCTAAGAAAGACATGGTGCGAGCTGTGTCCATTCAGACTGGCTACATGGTCCAGAGCCAGGGACCCAACCACTGCACTCTCACTTACCTGGCCCAGGTAGACCCACGAGGTAATTCACACACATGCACACACACACACACACACATCCTTGCAAATCTATCCTTATGGGCCCCCCCCACCCGGCCCCCCCCCCACCCCCCGATTGACTACATTCATTCCCTAAACCTTAACCCTAACCTTAACCATTGTAACTACATGCCTAACCTTAACCCTTACCCTAACCTTAACCTAATAACGCTAATTCTAACCTTAACCCTAAAACCAAGTCATAACCCTAAAATAGACCCTCTTCCTTGTGGGGCCCCATAAAATGGCCCACAAGGTAGGTGGTTTCTGGTTTTTCTATCCTATAGGGGCCATTTAGGCCCCGTTGGGTTAGAAAAATGAGTACACATGCACAGAAACATACACATAGGTGCACAATCACATACCATATGCACATACCCACGTGTACACAGACGGAATGATAATTCAATGCATATACATGCAAACATTTGCTCATGGGCATAGGAAGCAATGCAAACATGCAGGAACCTATGGGGAAATGATGCACATGAATGTTTCATAAACGCGGATATAGAAGAGGGGCACATACACACTCAAAGCGGCTTCATGTATGCTCGAAGTTCTAATGAAAGATTCATTCTGCTGGCCTTATTTCAAAAGGAGTCACCATAGTAACTATATGAAGGACAGAGTCCCCTTTTCCCCCCACCAGCCTCTTTATTCTCTCGCTCTTCTTACGGTACATTTCCCGTTTTGTTTTCTCACGCACAGCGGCCACCGTCTTTACAGCTAAACGAATGCTGCAAGTTGTGTTAATACCCTCGTTAAACCGAGTCTGATGTGTGTGTGTGTGTGTGTGTGTGTGTGTGTGTGTGTGTGTGTGTGTGTGTGTGTGCGTGAGACATCTGCTAGAGGAGAGAAGCATATTATAAACCTAGAATTTAATCCTGGATGACATTACATGTAATAAAGCCAGTTCTGAATCCTTCTCGATACCCCCCCCCCTCTTCTCTCTCCTTCTGTCTCTCTCTCCCCCTCTTTCGCTCTCTCAATTCAAATAGCTATATTGCCATGACGTAACACTGTACATATTGCCAACACTGTACATATTCTCTCTCTCTCTCTCCCCCTGTCTCTGTCTCTCAAATTCAAATTCAAATGACTTTATTGGCATGACGTAACAATGTACATATTGCCAAAGCAAGTGTCCAGTATTGAAAAAGGAAAGAGAGAGAGAGAAAAAAAGCCAAACATCAATTGGAAAACACCATTGAAAACAAACACTACAACAAAGAAACACCTCCCTCGCTCTCTGTCGGAGTGCATGCTCGGAGCGGAAGTCTGTGAGAGTGAGTGCGTGTTTCTGCGTTTTCTATCTTTTCTATTTTTTGTTGTTTCTTTTTTTTTGGGGGGGGGGGGTTGTGTTTTGACAGATTTACTGTCGTGGTGGTGTTTTTGATTGCGGAGCGGTTTCGACTGGCCCGGCTCGGCTGTGAGTCATGTAGACTGGCAGAGTCGGAGGCGTAGGGCTGGAAGAGCTCACATGCCGACATGGAGTGTCGAACTGTCAAATGCTCTGTCCGACTGTCAAATGCTCAATGGAGGATTGCAGTTTAGCAATCGGTGATGTCGTTGGATATGACAGTGTAAAGTCTGCATCTAGAATGAATACTGGAGTCATTGTTTTTCTGGATAGTGTGGATAAAGTTAACGTGGTTGTGGAGCAAGTCGTGGTAATCCGGGACACCTTTGTTCAGGTGGTGCCGCTGGTCAATCGGCCAAAAAGGTCATTTTGTCCAAAGTCCCTCCGTTCATTAGCAATGAAATGTTGCGGAGAGAACTAGCGAGACACGGAAAATTAATGTCCCCTATAAAACTGATTCCTCTGAGCTTCAAATCTCCACATTTAAAACATGTTGTTTCCTTCAGAAGGTAGGTCTTTATGGTTCTCAGGAACAACACGGAGTTAAATTTGATGTTGAAGTTCAGAGTTGGTGGTTTTGACTATAATGTGTATGTATCTACGGAGACAATGAAATGTTTTGGCTGTGGAATGGAGGGTCATCTCATACGTTCCTGCCCAGAGAAACCAATGCTGAGCCAACTGAAGGTGAGACTGCAGCCCAGAGCCCTGAGCAAACCGGGACTGCAGCACAGAGCTCAAAGCAGGAAAAAAACCCAGCAGGAAAACAGAGTTAAGCTGAATATCAGGTGTTGCTGTTCCTGGTTCAGCTCATCCAGGGGTTTCGGGTGCTAAACCGGGGGCTGCTGGTTCAGTTGCTGATGATCCAGGTTCGGCAAGTTCAGGGGCTGTGGGTTCAGGCACTGCTGATCTGGGTCCTACAAAGAAAGATACCGTTGTTGAAAAGTGTCCCACAGATATTATTAACTGTGATATAATGGACACGCAGACGGACACGCATGAAGCAGAAGGTTCTCTGGAGGAAGAACATGAGATGTTGATAAAGACTCTTCTAATGTCAAAGATAAGAAGAGGAAACCTGATGGGGTGTCTCAGCCTTCTAGTGTAGCGATAAAGGTTTCTCGTCAGAGTAGGTGCCTGCAGTCAGATGAAAGTGAAGTTGATGAGGAGAGTGATGTGGAGTCTCTAGCTGCCTCGCAGACGGGGACTCAAAAAAAGACTGGATACTCTCTAGTGACTATGAAGAAGTTCCTGCAGGATACTAAAGGAGCTAGAAATGTAAAAGTTGACAAAGTGTTCCCTGATTTACAACTCTTCCTTGATTCAGTGAAGACTTTTCTGAGAAGTCCCGGTGGTCTGGGGGAGAAAGCTTTCACTGAACAAGAAACTTTTTGTTTAAAAAATAGTTCAAAAGGTCAAAAAGCAGTTGGGGAATGATGAGTAAGTTTTTCAGTTTGTTCTTTTTTTGTCCACTTGTTTCTGTTCTACAACTTTTTTTCTGTATTATGGCAGACATAAGAATAGGTAGCTTAAATTCAAATGGAGCAAGGAATGGTGGGAAAGGGGCCTCTCTTTTCAAGCTGTGTGCTCTTAAAAAGTTAGATGTGTTTTTTGTACAAGAGACAGTACCGCTGATAACGAGGCTGATTGGAAGAAAGAATGGACTGGTGAGACCTTTTCAAGTCACAAAACCAGTAACAGTGGTGGAGTTGGGATTCTTTTCTCCAGGAATTTTATTCCTCAGTCTGTTGAGTCTGAAGAAGTTATTAAAGCCCATCTGTTAAAATTAACAGCAGTGTATGAAAAAGTAAAAGTGGTGTTTTTTAATATTGATGCTCCAGTTGTGGGAGTGGAGAGGTTAGTCTTCCTGGATGTTTTAGATGAAGTTATTGAGAAGTGTAACAGTGAGGAGTATTTGTTCATTGGTGGAGATTTCAACTGTACTGAGGACAGCAGGTTAGACAGGAACCATGCAGAGCCTCACACTGCCTCTCGCAGTCGTCTGGTTCATCTTATTGAGGCTCATGAATTGTGTGATGTGTGGAGAGGGTTTCATGATAAACAGAGACAATACACCTGGACACATGTTAAGGATAACTTGATGTCTAGTATGGCCAGGCTTGATCGATCGCTTCTATTGTTTTAGTATTCAAAAGTTGTATCATCAGCCCTGTTGGTTTTTCTGACCACTCACTAGTGATGGTTTCTGTCTTTATAAAATGTGTAAAACCCAATAGTGCCTACTGGCATTTTAACACAGCCGTACTAGAGGATAGAAACTTCAAGGATGCTTTTGTCTGATTTTGGAAAAACCACCAAAGTAAAAGATCTGATTTTGTGTCTGTACAACTGGTGGGATATTGGAAAAGTCCAAATAAGGCAACTGTGTCAACAGTACACTCGGAATGTCACACAAACCTTAATTAGTTCAGTGATTGCTCTGGAGTCTGAAGTAGAGGAGCTCCAAGGCTTAGCTGAGGCCACAGGAGACCAACACCATACTGAGGCAGTCGCAGTGAAAAAGTTTAATTTGAACAACCTGCTGGGGGTTTCAGCTCAGGGCACTTTGGTCAGGTCCCGCTTTCAACATGTAGCCCAGATGGATGTCCCATCACATTTTTTCTTTGGCCTGGATCGCAAGAATGGACAGAAGAGGTTCATTCACAGCTTAAAATCTGACACTGGGCAGGTGCTGACTGACCATACTGCAATTCGTAAGTGTGCTGTCAGTTTCTACAGTAACCTGTTTAAATGTGAGCATAGAGAGGAGCCGGCAGTGTCTCGGAGTTTTTATACCGATCTCCCTCAGGTTGAACAGCAGAGTAATGTAGAGTTGGAAGCAGATCTTTCCTCTGATGAACTCTGCTGCTCTGCATAGTATGCAGAGTGGGAAAGCTCCTGGAATTGATGGTCTACCTGTTGATTTTTACAAAGCTTTCTGGTCGGTGGTCGGGGAGGATCTGCTGGCGGTGCTAAATGACAGTCTCGCCACAGAGTGTCTGCCATTAAGCTGCAGGAGGGTGGTTCTCACCTGGACTGTGAGATGGACTGTGAGTCGCCCAAGAAAGGTGACTCACAGTCCATCAAAAACTGGAGGCCTGTGTCACTGCTTTGCACTGATTACAAGCTCCTCTCAAAAGTGTTAGCAACCAGGCTGAGTGAAGTGATGGAACAAGTGGTTCATTGTGACCACACCTATATACTGTGTACCTGGCAGGTTGATTTCAGATAACATCATTCTGATTTGAGACTTTTTAGAGATCTGTAGACTGTTTGGCCTCAATGCTGGCATCATATCAATTGAAAAAGCCTTTGATCGTGTTGAGCATGAATATCTATGGCTCACATTGAGAGCCTTTGGTTTTGGTCCTGGCTTTATTAACAAAATTAAGGTTATGTATTGTGACATTCAGAGTGTGCTGAAAATTAATGGTGGTTTGAGTGCTCCTTTTCAAGTGCAAAGGGGAATTAAACAAGGCTGTGCCCTCTCGGGCATGTTGTATTCCCTAGCGTTTGAGCCTCTGTTACACAAACTTAGATCTGACCTTCAGGGTATAACTATCCCAGGCTGTAGTGCACCCTTAAAACTGTCAGCCTATGCAGATGATTTAGCAATTCTGGTGAACAGTCAGCAGGATATTGATATGTTGGTGAGGGACATCGTCCAGTTTGGCTTAATATCTTCAGCCAAAGTTAATTGGATCAAAAGCGAAGCTGTCAGTGTTGGGGCTGTACTGGAGAAAAAGCTCCGTTTGCCTAGGGGGTTGATTTGGAAGGTGGGGAGGCTGAAATATTTAGGAGTGTCTCGAGGTGATCAGTCTGTTGTTCTTTAAAACTGGGAAAATGTTCTTGAAAAGGTCAAAGGTCCGCTGGCAAGGTGGAGGTGGATTTTAACCAGGATGTCCTACAGAGGTCGAGTCCAGATCACCAACACTTGATATCATCAATTTTATGGCATCGCCTGTCAGTTGTTGACCCCCCCACCAAACCTGCTGTCCAAGATCCAGGCTCTCCTTTTCAACTTCTTCTGGGACAAACTGTACTGGGTGCCTCAAAGTATGCGTTATCTGTCGAGGGTTGAAGGAGGGCAGGGCCTGATCCACCTGAGCAGCATTTCCAGATCCTACAAAGGTTTCTGTACGGTCCTGCTGAGTTAGTGTGGCGGTCACTGGCTTGCACCGTTCTGAGTCAGCTAGGTGGCCTGGGACTGAGCAGATCTCTGGTTTTGATGGACTTAAAGCAGCTTAGCATCAAGGACCTACCTGACTTCTATTGTGGGCTGTTCAAGATGTGGAATTTGTTAAACAAAGAGAGATTGAAACAACACGGCTCTTTGTTTTGGCTGTTCCAGTAACCAATCGTACATGGCACCCGTTCCAGTGTAGTCTGTCAAGTGGGGCCAGCTCTGCTCAGGCGGTTATGAGTGCCCATTTTGCACTGATCGTGAAACTGTCTTTCATTGCTTCATGAAATGTTGTCGACTGCTGCCACTTTTTACATTGCTGGAAAATGTTTTCAGATTGTGTGGGGAGGTCTTTTCCAAACCCATGTTCATTCTGGGCTACAGGTACTCAGAAAAACAAGGCCAGCTTTCTAATTTCATTCTGAGGAGGGCAAAGATGGCTGTGTACCTGAGCAGAAGAAACAGAATGGAGGAAGCTGGGGATGATGATGCTGTTTTTGACTTTATAAAAATGTTAAAAGCACGTTTAAAAGTAGATTTTTGCTACTTCAAAATGATGGAAGATCTGGAAAGTTTTCGCAGTGTGTGGTGTTACAAAAATGTGATTTGCTGTATTGCCGATGATGAGCTGATCTTTGGGAGTGTACTGAGATGATTCAGATTCGGTGAATTTATGTTGATGACCATGTTGGTTTTTATCCTGCTTATTGTGTTGTAACTTCTTTGTAATTCGTGTTAAAGTATTGTTGAAAAAAATCTCTCTGTTTCTGTGTCAAGTGTTTTTAATTTGATAAATATTGTTTATATTGTTAAAAAGATAAAGTGTGTTTTTTGATCATTTTTTTGTTAAAGACTTGTTTTAAAAAATGTTTTTTAAATTCCCTCTCGCTCTCTCTCTATCTCTCTCTCTATCTATCGCTCTCTCTCTGGTCTTTCTCTGCAGGTTCACTGCCCAAGTGGGTTGTCAACAAGTCTTCCCAGTTTCTTGCTCCTAAAGTAAGTTAGTCACAATATAATATTGTCCAGACCTAATATGAAGACCAACGCACACACTCTCCCTCTCCGTTTCTCTCTCTCTCTCTCTCTCTCTCTCTCTCTCTCTCTCTCTCTCACACACACACACACACACACCAGCATGCGTAAGACAACGTTTGGACATTAATATATTACAGTGAATTGGGCCTGGAAGGATTAAAATAAGTGCGCACTTCTTGTTTGAACCTATGCAGGGTAGTGCGTAATGTGAAAGGTATATTTGGATATTTGTGTTGGGTTTGGAGGCAACCTACGTGTGTGTGTGTGTGTGTGTGTGTGTGTGTGTGTGTGTGTGTGTGTGTGTGTGTGTGTGTGTGTGTGTGTGTGTTTGTGCACAAGCTCACACACTTTGTGGAGAAGTGGCTGAGTTAGACTGCTTGCGTGTGTTTTTGTTTGTCAGTGTGTTTCATGAATAAATGCTCAGCAGCCCAGCAGTTGTCAGAATGGAGAATATGTAGACTGCATACAAATCTATATTGTATGATCTCCCTCTCGCAGAAATGTGTATGCATAGGCATCTGTGTGTGTCTGCGTGTTCAAATAGGCCAAAGGACCTCTAGGGAGTATGCTGGTGAAGGAGGGTCCCTTGATGCCAGGGTCTGAAAATGACAAATGACACTCACTCACACACACACACACACACAAATTGTAAAATTTTGGCTGAGTGATGAATGATTGGATTATATTGTGATGCTGCCTAAGACTCATAACAACAGGGCAGAACCCCTCTCGTGGGACTAGACAGGGGTACTTAATGCCAAGTATTTCTTACTGTTAAAACCCTCTCTAGATGGTATTAGTATCACCATGAGACCTCTGTAGTAATTATCTGAGCACTTTCTTAAAAGCCCTTTCAAAGAGAAGTTGAGTCCGCAGAGCTGAGGCCTACACCAGAAACACATTTTTGGTTGCATCCTATAATTAAGGAGCAAGTCCATGTAGGGATTTATAGCAATGAATCAGCAAAGGAATCAGAATTAGGATTTTAAAACTGGAGTGATGTAAGCTCTCTTTTTGGTTCCAGTGAAAACCCTTCCTGCAGCATCCTGTATAAATTGTAGTTGCCCAGTCACCATTTTGGGAAGACGAGAGCAATGCGTTACAGTTGTCCGGTTTGCAAGTAATAAATAAACACAGAATCAACAATCAAATCATCCATCCATCCATCCATTGTCTTAACCACTTATCCTGCTCTCAGGGTCGCAGGGATGCTGGAGCCTATTCCAGCAGTCATTGGGTGACAGGCAGAGAGACACCCTGGACAGGCCGCCAGGCCATCACAGGGCAATAAGTTATTTTTCAAATACACTCTACAGGTGCAACTTTCAATCAACGTGTTTGCTCCTTTCTGGTCCTTTTGGTTTGCGCCTTGGTCGATGCGCTTGAACAACACTCTAGAGTCCACAATTTCTTTCTTTGTCATATTTATTTTCCATTTTTCTTCCTTTCCACAAACAAATGAATTGCTCTTAGCAGATGATGTAAAGAGGGGCAGACATCAAGACATCAAAATAAAAGAAAATGTACTGTATTTCAGCGGTCAAAAAACTGTGGCTACAAAACCAAAAGAGCACCATTTAACTGCCAGCTCTGCCCTTGTATGCCAGCTGATACCACCTACAATTAGTTATCGCCTCAATCAGCTGGCTGATTGTCAAAGGGAGTGTCAGCCTCCATCATCTAATTGTCAAAGTGGCTGTCAAATGGGGAGTGTCCACCCTACACGTCACAACAGCAATTAACCACAACCCAATGAGTCTGAGTCCCCATATTTTATTTTTTTTTAGATAATACATCAAATTTTCAAAATCATAAATTTGGCTCCAACATCCCGGCCCTTTATTGTCATGGAAACACTCATGACAATTACAAAAAATGTACATATAACGGAGCCAATACACATTAAACCCTTTTTTTCCATAATGACACAATGATTCATGTCAATGACACTATAAAGTCCACTTTACGTCAATGCCCATCTTCAAGTCTTCCGACTCTTGTTGGGTAGTAACTCGTGTAATAACCGCATGAGTAAACCATGAGTGCAATAGTGTGTGCATATGTGTGTAGTGACAAGGAGAGGAGGGGGCATGGGGGGGGGTTACAGTCCATTTTGGGCCTCTGACAGCAGGACAAGCTTTGTGATGGGTCGGCAGAGTGTGCTGGTCTTCGTCCGAACTTGTACCTGTCATACAAATCCTCTTGAATCTGGTATGACTCCAGTGACTTGTCCCATAATCCCAGAGTTTCTTGGAACAGTATCATCAATGATGTGGACAATGTCTCCTATGACAAAGTTCCGTCATTTCTTGGTCCACTTTTGTTGTTCTTGGAGTTCAGGTAAGTACTCTTTTGTTCATCGTTTCCAGAACAAGTCAGCCATGTATTGCACTTGACGCCACCTTCTTCTCCCATAACGGTCACTTGGGTCGAACACACCAGGTGGAAGGAAAGGCTTGGATTTGAGTAACAAAAGATGGTTTGGTGTGAGCAGCTCCAAATCTCCAGCATCGTTAGAAACTTAAGTGACTGGCCTGTCATTTATGATGGCCTCCACTTCACAGAAAAGCATGGTGAGCCCTTTCTCATCAAGCCTTTACTGGTGCATTAAGGCACTGAGAATGTCTCGGATGGTTCTTATTTGTCTTTCCCAGATTCGTCCATGATGTGAATGTGATGGTATGTTAAATATCCACGTTATGCCTTTGTTCAGAAGCTTGTTTTGAACTTGCGTGTTGTTTAAACTTTATATTGCTTCTTTCAGTTCATGCTCAGCTCTAACCAGATTGGTTCCATTGTCTGATCTCATGACGTTAACAGTGCCTCTTCTTGCAACAAATCTCCTGATGGCATTAATGCATGAGTCAGTGTTGAGACTGTGCGCAAGTTCAAGGTGAACTGCTCTGATATTCAGACAGGTAAAAATCACTCCATACTGTTTAACTGTGGCTCTTCCCTGTTTCAGCTCAAATGGGCCAAAGAAGTCCACACCCACATTTGTGAAGGGTGGATCATCAGGGGTGACCATTTCCCCTGGCAAGTCTGCCATGAATTGTTCACTTTTCACTCCACCAACTTTCCTGCAGGTCACACAATTTGAGATTACCTTTCGGATGGCAGCATTTCCTGTAGGAATACAATAGTTCAGCCTCAAACAGGAGAGTGTGTGACTTCTTCTGTTCTGGCTGTTGTGTTGAGACAGCCATTAAGAAACACTGCAAATGCTTTTAAAGCTTCTGGGTCCTCAGCTTTAATAGATGACCAATTTAGAGATTTGTCAATGTAAGCCATGGCAATTTGGTATTTGTCTCCAAAATGATGACGTTTGGGAGCTACTTTCATTTGAAGCAACAGCCTTAGCAGCGTCTCTAGCCACATCTGCAGCAGGCTTATTCACCTTGATGTTTGGTCTTGGTTTTTGAATGTCCATCTTTGGATGAGAGTAATCAGGTTCCAGGGTTGTGCTCACAAGCAGTACCTTTGCCTAGGTGTACACCTCGCTCATTTCAGTATATGGGTCCTCAATTAATCCATTTTCAAAATATTCATTCATCCCATCTCCTGAATGGGGCAGGACAACATGTAGTTGCTCATATTCTTGAATGCTGCTCAGTTTTAGCCGCTATTTCTGTTTCCAGCTCAAGCTTTTCCTTTTTAGCTTTTAGGCTAGCTTCTTCCTTTTCCAGAGCTTCTTTCTGTGTCAGCCTGGCTGGTCATGCCAACAATTCAGCATTTTGACCTCCTAGCTTGAGCTTTGTGGATGCAATAGAGGACCATGAGGACTTCCTTGAACCTTGTGAATAAACACTCTTTATATTTGAAGCACTGTCTTGAGGTGTAACAATTTTTGATTTAACAAAATTTTTCCACGGAAGCCTCAGCAATCCATTTTGACACCTCATCCATAAATTCTTTTAAAGCAGCCACTTTGGGGTTATACCATTCAACTTGATCAATTTCCCCTTCTTTTTCATCTTCAGTGCACATTAAATCTTGAACAAAATCATTCAACTCTTCCATTTCTTTGCGTATTTTAAGAAACTCACTTTCCATTTTAGACTTCACAACTTCAACATTGCAAAAAATTTCCATTAATTGTGTGATAACATTCTTCTTTCTTGTTAATACACCCAATTTTGCACTCCTTGATGCTTTCAGTCGCTTGAGCCTTTCCACAAACACATTCTCAATATCACTTCCCAGACTCTCCAAGCCCTCCGTTTTGTCATTTGGCTCTATTTTGTCTTGACTCCACAGTACAAACACACATTCAGTCAATCGGCGCTCAAAAGCAGTGGGGTTTTTTGATGAATAAAAGTGCAACTTTCAATCAACATGTTTGCTCCCTTCTGGTCCTTTTTGTTTGCGCCTTGGTCGACACGCTTGAACAACACTCAGAGTCCACAATTTCTTTCTTTTGTCATATTTATTTTCCATTCTCATTCAGACAACATTGTGCTACATTTTTCGTCCTTTCCACAAACAAATGAATTGCTCTTACCAGATGATGTAAAGAAGGGCAGACATCAAGACATCAAAATAAAGGGAAATTTACCGTATTTCAGCGGTAAAAAAAATGTGGCTACAAAACCAAAAGAGCACCACTTAAGTGCCAACTCTGCCCTTATATGCCAGCTTATACCACCTACAATTAGCTACCACTACCACCTCAATCAGCTGGCTGATTGTCAAAGGGAGTGTCAGCCTCAATCAGTAATTGTCAAAGTGGCTGTCAAAGTAGCTGTCAAAGTGGCTGTCAACGGGGGGGGGGGTGTCCACCCTACACTTCACAACAGAAATTAACCACAACCCAATGAGTCTGAGTCCCCATATTTTGTTTTTTTAACATTATACATCAAATGATCAAAATCATAAATTTGGCTCCAACACACACTAACAGCAGGGTAAAATAGCAGTAGTTACTGGCAATAAAATGTTTTGTCTACATGAGTTCCTTCATGAGTTTTCCAGTGTCTGCAAGGGGGAGGAATTCATTATATGTGGCTCAAAGTTTATGTCCCAGTCCATTATAATGCCATCATCACTTGTCTGGGATTTGACTCTGTGAAAAAGCAGGAAGAAAATTGATTCCTCTTTTTGCCCCTTAGCAGCAGTCACCAAAACTTCAGCTTTTCTTTGGTTTAGTTCTTACTCATACATACTATTGATATTTGAATTGTATCTAGTAAGGGACTCAAATGGATTAAGATCACTTGAAAAATCCAGCTCCATGTCTTCTGCCTAACAATGAAAACCAATACTGTGCTTGGGGATGATGATTCCTAGTGAAAACGTATAGAGACCAAATAATTAGGGACCCAAAATTGAACCATGTGGAATACCACATGCAACATTAACTCTTTTTGCTGATTTATGGGGTGGAGAGTGAGGCAAGAAAGTGAAGGGAATGTGTCTCTAAAGCCGTGGGCACGGAGATACATCCTCTGATAGTGTAATATTTTTTCTTTTCTGCCAGGGGATTTCGGCTACCTCAAAGTCTTTGGTACAACATAACTAATGAGGTTAGAGCTGGCAGTACAGCATGGCTGAGAATTTCAACCAAAAATGTGCAGCACAACTATTTTTATTGGAACCGGTTTGGTGAGGTTATCTTACCAATGCTATTGTTGAAATTATGTCCTGTATTCAAAGGATAAATGCCCTGGTTTCACCAGGTAGAAGACTTTTAGACATGTCTAGTTCAAAAGATGTGATTTAGGGTTTAATTGGACTTAAAGTACGTAATAATCATTGGAAAGAGCAGTCAGTAATAGATTTCATGGTTATTCAGAGAGTCCTTGTGAAATTAAAAGATCCAGCGAATGCCCTTGTTAATGAACAGTTTCTCCAACATGTTTAATAAAAGCCTTGCAATTCAGCATTAAATCCAGCATACATAATTTATTTATTAATTCTCTTAGGATACATTACCTATAAATTGGTATTCTAACCTGATTCAACACTAATGATATATGTTAAATAGCCGACAGTGTTTGTGTTAATATAGACATCCATGAGATCGTTTGGTATCTTTAGTTAAGTTAGAACACAGTGTGCAGGGACATTTACAATGACAGGCACTGAGAAATGGCTGCAGTTTCCTCGACTACCCAAGTAAAACTGAACTCTGAAAAGGGTTTTAATGTCTCTGTTCATTAGTTGAACAGGGCTCATGGCATACCCCGTCTTCTTCTTCCTTTTACTTGTGTGCCTTTTTTTTATATATCAAGTCAAATCATTTATCTGTACCCATTTTTCACTCCCCTTCTATTTTCTCCCTGTCCTCTCTCTCTCTCTCTCTCTCTCTCTCTCTCTCTCTCTCTCTCTCTCTCTCTCTCTCTCTCTCTCTCTCTCTCTGTCTCTGTCTACTCTCTAGTTATCATCACCTCTCCTTTAGTCCCTCTGTATTGCTTTCTATATCAGTAGATCTCCCATTCTTCCCTTTCTCTGTATGTACACTATGTACAGTGTTGTCACTCACTCAGCGAACATTTTCCTTTCTCCTGGCCCTTTGTCTTATTTTCCCTTAAGTGTGATTCAACATTCTTTATTTTTTTATGACGACAAAGAATAATAGCAAAATACTCAATTACATATAAAAAAAGATAACTAATAAACCCCACCTTCTCTGTATTCTCTCGGCACTTGATATAAGTCCAAGTAGACCATATGAAAATAAACAGAAATGTTGTCTCTCTCTTTTCTCTAGGCAATGAAGAAGATCAACAAAGCGTGTGTGAAGTATTCAGATTGGAAGCAGAGACACAACCCCGGTTTAAAGCCCTGGCTCTACCCAGAACAGACTACATTACCCAGCATCCCACTCTCTGAGCTTAGCATCCAGCATGCCGAGAGCCTGGAGAACATTGATGAGAGCTCCCTGGCCGAAGCCCAGGAGAGAGACAGTGACTAGCTCCCACATATGTGCAAGCACATATATTCACACAGACAGAAATATAAACACGTATGTAACGCAGAGATACACACGTGCATAGATACGCATACATGTCATAGCAAGAAGGGAATTGCATTATAGTGTACACCTGCACAGACACACATCCATAATACCTACATGGACACACACAAAGATACATACATACATTTATATTGATAAGATGTGGACTCGAATGACTCTACATAGATACGTTACGTGATGGCAACCCATCATCAAATGCCAGTAGATTGAATGTGTGAGGCAATTTTAAGGTAACCCTTGAAATCACAGCCCATTCATTATGCAGAAATAACTAATATATGAGTGAAATAGCCCTGTGATGGCTTGGCGGCCTGTCCAGGGTGTCTCCTCGCCTGCCGCCCAATGACTGCTGGGATAGGCTCCAGCATCCCCATGACCCTGAGACCAGGATAAGCGGTCTGAATAATGGATGGATGGATGAGTGAAATAGACATAACTGAAATATGATGAATTGTAATTACTGGGGAAAATGTGAGTTGAATTGGGGTTTATAGCTCTAATTTGCTTCCTTGTCATTATATGGTGTAAGGTTCAAGATTCAAGATTCTTTATTTGTTACGTCTCATTATAAAAGTATAAGAGAGTCAAATTCTTGAGTTTCGGCTCCTCAACACCGCAGCAACAATAGTAGCTGAACAACAACAAAACAGAAATAATAAAAATATAATCCACAAATATTATACAGGGTAAATTAACATATTTTGCCAAACAAAACACAGTATTATGAATCATTTGTGTTTCTGAAATGAAATGTAATTAGCCGTCAAACTTGAATATGAGGTGAATATCAAATATCTTGCAATCTTTACCGTTGTTATGTTACTCAGCATAACATTATGCTTATTTTACTCATATATTACTCAGTTATTTCTGCTTAATGGATGGCCTGTAATTCAAAGAATTACCGCGTTTTAACATGGAGCAGGGCAGGTATGAATGAACGGGACCTCTATTTTTCGTTTCTTTGTTCTTACTAGCTCAGATTTAGTTCATTTCACTGGACAAGTCTGAGACGTAATTAGCGGAATAAACAATTTTTTAGCAGAGAAAAGACATATAATGAGCTAAAGTAATGTAGTAATTACAAACCAAAACAAGAACTTGTAATATTATCTCAACCTTTGAATGAAGGTTCTAAAAATACTTCTTAAAAGCTAGTTATATATATATATATATATATATATATATATATATATATATATATGCAAAAGTTTTTTGAGTTAGTGAATTTCTGAAAGTCAGGTGTACTTCAGTATTTACAGTTTTACAAATATTGATTTTCTTGTCTTACTTATGCAGTGGCATACTTGTCAATGCTTGGCACGATTAGAGCCATCGACCTAACCCAAGGATGCATTAACTACTTGACGTTTTAGTGAAACCCCCGATGAAGGCACATATGGATATATATATATATATATATATATATATATATATATATATATATATATATATTGCACTCACAACTGCAGACATTTCATGTTGTCTCTGCACCTTTTTTCTTTCTCTGTCATTGATTGTGTATGTGGATCCTGTTTCCTTTTGTTAGCACATAGTAAATGAGCAGGTGTGCAGAAGGCAGCTGGAATACACACACACACACACACACACACACACACACTGTTTGGTCCTTTTGTTAGAGAAATGTATGAATGTATGTAGAGTTTGACAATTAAATACAGATTCCTACAAAGCTTTTGGAGTTTCCCTGTCGAGCTACTAAGTCGCTCCTTCTCTGCTGTGTGTGTGTGTGTGTGTTTGTGACTGTGGTTGTGTTACCGCAGCTCTCTGCGAGCATGTGTGTTGCTTGCCCTTGTGCTGCGGCTAAAAGGGCTTAACAAATCATTGACCTGATTAACTTGTTGTAATGGTCTCGTTTGCACGTTCTACCAGCCTCACACACAGGTGCACACCGCAGCACAGAGGGGGGGGGGGGGGAACAAGTAAAAACAGTAAAACTTAGCGCCGGAGCAGGGCTCACACTCTCAGGATAGCAGCTATTGATTATCAACTGTCCAGGCGGTGGGAAATCGCCTCGATGAGTCTGAGCTTGTTTGTTTTGAACTTGTTTCTGTGCGTACGTCCACACTGTGGCCTTAACTACAAGTAGGATCCCCCAATCTGTTGTCATAGCAACTCACCGATTGGCTCAGCACCAATGAGATACACACAGAGAGATGAGACCGAGCATGTCACAGAGAATGTGAGTTAGTGTCGCAGGGGGGTCCTCCCTATCCTCCCTATCCTCCAGCTGTAGGATTGGAGTATGGGAGTGTGTGTGTGTGTGTGTGTGTGTGTGTGTGTGTGTGCACCCAATGTTCAAGGGCAATAAACTTTTAGTATCTGCCTGGAATGATTATTTTAGTGAGACCATGGCCACACACTTACAGAGCAGACATGTGAGGATGCATTGTGTGGCCGAGGTCTTTAAGCGAAGCTACAATGAACGTGCTGGCCGAAGTAGAGCTTAAAAAAAACACCTTCAGGAGAGAAGAAGACTTCTTGTGGAGAGTGTGCTTGTGCTCGGAAACAGCTAGAACTTGAGCAAATACGAGTACGTACACGGTGCAGATCGTGGTCGAGGGAGACTATTTTGTGCGCGCTACGTCAACCAATCTTTGTGCCATTTCAGCCCCTCCGTCCGTTCCACCACCACCCACCTCTGTAATGTGCACCACCTCACCACAAACGGCCCGAACGCAACATGGAAGGAAGAAGCTACGTGTGTTGCATGGACCCAAGGAGACATGGTGTACACCTACATTCTCCTCTCCTTCTCCTTTCCTCCACCTCCAGACTGTTCATTCAACCCTCCCTCTGCCTTTGTGTCGAATCATCCATCCGTCCTCTTCGCCTTAACGAGTGTGCTCGCTCACACACTCGCAAATCAGCCTGACGTGCGGGGGTTTGTACGACGAGGCGTGGACGTG
Organism: Lampris incognitus; assembly: GCF_029633865.1. Taxonomy (NCBI): domain Eukaryota; kingdom Metazoa; phylum Chordata; class Actinopteri; order Lampriformes; family Lampridae; genus Lampris; species Lampris incognitus. The sequence goes on from NC_079217.1 coordinate 53,037,950, forward strand.
TGTGGGGGTATTGTGGGCTGTGTGGCCTGGTGTCGTTTCTGTATTGTCTTCTGTCCACCTCCGCAGCAGTGGACATATATGCAGCGTAATGGCCCTTTTCCGTGTGTGTGTGTGTGTGTGTGTCACAGTGCCCCTCCACGGCAACCCTGTCCCGCTGGGGCCGATAGACTTGTGATGACTCATCACCATCCCACCTCCTCCCCCCTCCTCTCCCTCCAACCGCTCTGCATTATCGGATCTCCATCCTTCCCTTCTCTATCTCTTTTCGAATCTCCCCCCCCCCCCTGTTCTCGTCCCTGTGATTGCCCTGCTATCACCCCCCCACCCATTTCCTCCTCCCTTGCTGCACTCCTGTCTGCCCTTCCCTCCTCCATTTCTTCCTTTTCCTTTCTTTCGCTGTAATCCTTCCCTCCTCTTGTTCTCCTTCATGTATTTCTCTGTGCTATGAACTTCCCTTTTTTCTACCCTACCTCCATCCTTTCTTCTCCTCCCCTGTTTCCCCATCTCATTCCTCTCTTCCCTTCTGTAGTATCTCTTGTTGTTGTGTATGATTTCTCCATTTTTTAGCTGCTTTGCTGCCGGGGTCCAAATTTTTCACCCGTTCATTTCTTTCATCTCCTCACCTCCTGCACCTTCTCCTCTATGTCTCCCCTTGTCCCCTTCCTGCTCCACTCTTTCCTTTCTTGGCCATCTCACGTCCGTTCAAAACTAAGCAGCGCAACTGAGAGGTTTGATTGTTGTGAGTGTGTCAAGTAAACATGTTTGACATGTAGTTTAAACATATTGTAATAAGGGAAAAGTGTGATTTGTGCTTTAGGTTCCTGTGTAATATAATGAGTGAACATTATTCCCACTCTGGTTCATGTACACAGGTAAAAACATACATTATTTCCACTTCGACCTGACCACAAAAGTATACTGTAACTAGAAGAACCCCGCTACAATGTAGCGGTTTGCTTATCAACCCGTCTAAATCAACCTCCTCTTCATCCTGCCAGCTAACCGCCTTCCCCCTGCCCCTAAACCCCCCCCCACTCCAACTCCCTCCCCCCAAATGCTCAGAATCATCTGAAATGCCGAGAAAAGTGGTTTTTAGCCATTTTTAGAAAATGCATATTTTGCATAATTATGCGTAATTATTATAATTATTTTAATTTTCTGCTATTTTTCTGGTCCTCTCTGGAACAATACCTACCACCTCCAAAAAAAAATAGGATCATAAGTGCATTTTTGCAAAAATGCATATATTTTGTATAATGCCAAAACATTTCTAAGTCCCAGAAAAAAAATTTTATAGGTGAAAAAATCAAAGATGCTCAGAATCATCTGAAATGCCGAGAAAAGTGGTTTTTAGCTATTTTTAGAAAAATGCAATTTTGCATATTTATGCATAATTATGCATAATTTTAATTTGCTGGGATTTTTCCCTTACTCTCTGAGACAATACCTACCACCTCCGAAAAGAGTTAGGATCATAAGTGCTTTAGTTTTCGGTCCCGCTATCTACACTAACTAACACACACACACACACACACACACACACACACACACACACACACACACACACACTAACACCACACACACACACACACACATTACGAAAATATATGAGTAGATGGGGCAGCGAAATAATTAAAAAGACCTTTTTCTCCGTGCAATACCATGCAAAACGACTTGCCAGGGAAGCTGGACTTCGTAGCTCACAACCCAAATAAACCTTATGTGTTCAGGATGTTCTGCTGGACCGACATTCGTGCAAAGGCTTGCGGTGCGGTAGACTCACAAAGTCGTGCCTCTGAACGCTTCGCTCAACTCGGTAGGTGGGCAGTTCCGAGATCTGCGGTGGTCTGGTAGTATCGCGAGACTAACGGTATGGCAACGTTCCCGCTGTAGTAAACAAACGATAACATCTTGCATTTTCAGGGTATATTTGGGGATAGGAGATTTTTTTTTCTAATCAGTTATTTTGACGCAACAGTACTTTGTGATTATTTTTTTTTTGGTTGTTGGACGGAAATCCCACGAATTCACGCTTAACAATATCCTAAATCTGAACGGTCATCAATTGCCCTCTTGCGGTTTCTTCGTGGCATGACAACAGAGGTCCGTGCCCTGCCACATCAGGGCACGCATCAGGAAGATGTCCGGCAGAGGCACGTTAATCAACTAACTCTTGAAGTACATAACGTCGAAAGTTTGGTCGTTAAATTGGTTTCCGTATTTATTTTAAAATATCGCAACATTAACATCTTTAGGCATCTAACGTTTCTGAATTCCTTTTCTAAAGCGTGTTTATACCCCAGCACACCCGCCCCCCTAACGACGCCGCGCCGTTTTGTCTCGTCCATGTGACTTAAAGGCTTTAGAATGACGGATTGAAGGGTGACCGGTTTTACGTAGCGAGAGTTTAAAACGCGAGGTGGACCCACCGTGGGGGGGGGGGGGGGCTCTCTGTCTGACCGGTCATGTGACGCCCGGACGGAAGTTTTTCTTGGGGTCCGTGTCTTGTGTTTACTGACTGCCAACAGGAGAAGAAGAAGAAGAAAAATGCCGCCTGCTAAATCAACACAAACTCCCCGGCGATAATCCCCCCCCCCCCCCCGTTGCCCAAAAACTTTACCCACCGACATTCTCTCAAGTACCCGGGACCGGGGAGGAAGAGTGGGGGGGAGGAAGAGGTCGAGGATTTTTTTTTTTAGCGAAGAACTAAAAAAGAAACAAGGTAGGTGGGATCTCCGGATTTTGGTACTCCCTCCGGACGTGGACGTTTCATTCCGGGGGTCTGTTTGGTGTGGGGAGACGATACGAATCAGCTGCCCGTTGCTCGCATGGAAACCGGCGTCCGGTACGTCCACGACTTTGTTGCTCCGAAAAATGGGTTTAAAATCGCCGCTTCGGTTCACGACGGAAAGTAGGAATAATAGCAGTTATTAGGCCGCCGCGTCTATGTTATAGCCCCGCGGAGGACCGTCTCAAGCAGGTGTCTCCGTCTGCGTTACTCGGCTTGAATAAAGGGGTTCTACTGGGGGGGGGGGGGGTCTTACGAAATCCCTCTCCGTTAGCGGGGAGGTGGGTTTGCTGATCCTCGGGGGGGGGGGTCTTCGCGCTGGTCAGACGAGCCCCAAAAAACGATGGGCCATCGCTTGATTCCCATTTTTTAAGGTAAAGAAGAGTTCCGTTTAATCGACCCCCCTTCCTCAAGGGTTGGACATTTCCGTCTGCGACATGATGTGTGAGCTGTCCCGAGTGCGGCTTCTAACAGGTGGACGGTTTCAGACCCCCGCAGTGATTTGTCACGCACGAGCAACGTGAACGATACTTTATAGCCCACGTATGACCCGTGCGCTCACAGCCTCACACATTCCCAGTATGGGAAGTAATTAGAATGGATTAGGAAAGAATGATTGGAATTCCTGCTTTTGCCAGCATTGTTTTTACTTTCCTTTTTTATGTTGCAGTGGTTTGTTTAACGCTCAGACGCTTCTTGACTCATACGCTCGTTTTTTCAACTGTATTGCAGAGGATGATGGGGGGGCATGATGTGATTGGCTGTAGTAATCAGTAGTGAATCTTTGTACGATATTTTGTGTGTGTGTGGGACTGATAAGACAAGTTATCTGCAACAGTGGAAACTGTGATAGCGTGAAATTTTTTGGGTGATGTTTCCTCTTTAACACTTACTGGCATGTGGGCAACTGTAGCTATTGTGCAAAACTGGGTTTTCTGGTCTTGATTACCAGCCCAGAAAAAAAAAGAAAGAAGAAATATTGCAAAAGTAGCAGTTCAGTGGGCTAGCCCTCTTAAGAATTAAGTGGTTGGTCCAAGCAAAGGCAAGTAACCGGTGCAGGCACTGTCCCAACAGTTGCCAAAAGTAAACATTGTTCTTGAAGAAGCTTGGCTATTTCATTGTCATTGACTTGACCATGTGGATCTTTAGCAAGGCACAGGACTTTCACGAGCCCATGGAGGTACGTAACATGGATTAAAAACAACGATTTGTTACTGAGTCCAAATCACCTCAGGGTGCAGCTTACTTCAAATATTTACAAGCTTAAGATGTAAGTAAGTGCAAATGAATTGCAGGGATATATTTAGGCCAATTGGGCTCCTTGGTTATGGGAAAAGAGCTATCCACATCATCAGGGAGATCATAAAAATGTGGTTCTGGAAGTGGGGGTTTGCTGCATAAAGGAAATACTAATAACTAAGCCCTATTGTTTTCTGTTTGGTGCTAAAGTTGAAATAGCTAATGAGTAAGCTTCTTTCTATTCCTTTGGTGCCTTGAAGTTGTCACCAGACTATGTCACACTCCAATGTTACAGCATTTCAGTCACCTTAGCAAGCATTATAGCCTCCTCTTCTCAGTGTAACAGGTAGCAGTCCCAATCTCGCCTCAAATGAAGGCTAGTCTTTCCACTGGAGATGTGAGCTTATTCAACTTCTGTCGCATAGAACGACTTGTCCTCAGTATGGCTGGTGCATGGGGTCACTTTGGCAGCCATCAAATTTCAAAAGAGGGCTTTGTCCTTTCCACAGTCCTGAGGCATCATGGTCAGTCTGTCTGCTTGTTTGTCTGGTGTTTCTCTGCCCCTCATTCATACACCCTCTTCCTCATTATTATTCACTGTCATCTCTTTTGCTCTCTGCTTTCCTCACTATTGACATCTGTCCTCTATCTTCTCTCTTTCTCTCTCACTCTCCATCTTGTGGCTCTCAAACCCTGAATGACTGACTCCTTGCTTCTTTGTCACTCCATAATGCGCTGAGAAGAAGGGAAACTCGTTAATTCAGCGGACGCACAAACCAGCGAGGGCACCACTCGGTCTTTTTAAAGCCAGTTGTTAATCACAGAGCCCATATGAAGAGCACGGTCATGAGACAAAGCATAACACTTGGAGGCTGTCATGCGTTTTGTGGTAACTATGAATCATACATCAAGATTCCTTTTATGTTGTAGACTGTAGGAGATGTGCTGTTTGCTAATATTTTGGGCCGGGGCAGACCAGTGTGTCATTTACAGTCCTGACCTATTGCTCAAGAAACACTGGTGTGAAGAGATAGCCAAGATGGAAGAAAGGGGACGTTAAGACGGGAAAGAAACTGAGCATCGCAGTTGTAACAGTCCGTTGGGCGCAGTTTGGGGTTAATCCACTGTATAGAAAATGTCACGGCCCAGGGTGGCCTCAACAGGTTCTTGTCCCATCACGGGGGGGGGGGTAAATCACATGTTTCATCACCATGCGATATTACATCGAGTCTTTGGACAACAATATATTTGCTGATATCGCCAAGTCTGCAATGAAATGATTTAGATTCGATTCAACTCAGGGCCCTGCGATGAATATGACGCAATCGCTTACATTTATATCGGCTCATGATTTGACAATTTTGTTACTGAGCTCTTCAGGACATTTAAAGGAAAATCGGTGTTTTAAACCTGTTGTTCACTATAAAGTGCCACATTTCACGTGTTGAACTACAGATGTTTTCTATCAGTTCGCTTAAAGTGCCCCCTGATGACCTTTTGAATGAGGAACATAAACCATGCATGGCTACGCTTCATCGCGTTGGAGTTACAGGGCTCTATCTGTGTGCTCAGTGGTTTAGAGATATTGGGTTTCAAAATGTTCCCAACCCTCAGCGTATTTTAAAAATGACGATATGGATCCATGTTTTCACTTTGCATCAACAATATCGGATCGTTGATCACTGAATCGATACACTGATCCAGATTGATGGATTGTTACACCCCTATCCTATCAGGGTCAAAAGATAACTCCGAGTTTCAGTTATCTTGATCTTAGAGTTAAAGAGTATGACATTCAGCCAGTGTTCGTGTGACATGGTTCGTTGATATCTACTGGAGTTACTGCAGAAACATCTTCATGTGAAATGTTGCACCTCGAATCGGCTGAGTGGCGTGTATGTGCGCTCAGGGAAAATGGGGGGCACATTTCTTTACTGAGTCACTGTTCATTTCTATTCAATAGAAAGTAGGCTGCTGAGACCAGCAGCAGGATATATGGTGGTGAGGGTATGAGTCATCTGTGTGTGTGTTTGTGTGTGTGTGTTCTTTTGAGAATAATGCTGTGATAAAAAGATAAGGGAAATTCTCCAAAGTGAGAGGGTTTTCTTGATGGCCTTGAAAAGGCAGGCATTAGATAAGAATTTTTGCCATGATTAGGGTAAGGCAAAGGGCCAGGTCATTATGTAGTTGGAGTAGGAGGGTCAGAAGACAATAAAATGAGATGTGTTAAGCATGGAAAGAAATGTCATCATATGCAGATTGGGCCCTAAGTGAGTCATCTTTGTCTGATCTAAATCTACTACTGCTTTCCGCTGTTCCCATTAGGGGGTCGCCACAGTGGATCATCCATTTCCATCTCTTCTGTCCTCTGCAGCTTCCTCTGTCACACCAGCCACCTGCATGTCTTCCCTCACCACATCCATAAACCTCTTCTTTGGCCTTCATCTTTTCCTCTTCCCTGGCAGCTCCATATTCAGCATCTTTCTCCCAATATACCCAGCATCTCTCCTCCACACATGTCCAAGCCATCTCAATCTTGTCTCTCTTGCTTTGTCTCCAAACCATCCAACTTGAGATGTCCCTCTAATATACTTGTTGGTAATCCTGTCCTGCTTTGTCACTCCCAATGAAAATCTCAGCATCTTCAACTCTGCCACTTCCAGCTCTGCCGCCTGTCTTTTCATGAGTGCCACTGTCTCCAGACCATATAACATAACTGGTCTTACAACCATCTTGGAAACCTTCCCTTTAACTCTTGCTGGTACCCTTCTGTTGCAAATCACTCCTGATACTCTTCACCGCCCACCTCCACCCTGCCTGCACTCTCTTCTTCACCTCTCTCTTGCACTGCCTGTTATGTTTTACAGTTGACCCCAAGGATTTAAAGTCATACACCTTCATCACCTCTACTCCTTGCATCCTCGCCATTCCACTGTCCTCCCTCTCATTCACGCATATGTATTCCGTCTTGCTCCTACTGACTTTCATTCCTCTTTTCTCCAGTGCATACCTCCACCTCTCCAGCTGCAACCTACTCTCGCTACAGATCAAAATGTCATCCGCAGACTTCATAGTCCACAGAGACTCCTGCCTGATCTTGTCGGTCAACCTGTCCATCACCATTCTAAATAAGAAAGGGCTCAGAGCCAGTCCTTGATGTAATCCCACCTCCACCTTGAACCCATCTGTCACTCCAACCGCACACCTCACCACTGTCACACTTTCCTCATACATGTCTTGCACCACTCCTACATACATCTCCACAACTCCTGACTTCCTCATACAGTACCACACCTCCTCTCTCGGCATCCTGTCATATGCTTTCTCTAAATCTCTACAAAGACACAATGTAAGTCCTTCTGGCCTTATCTCCACATCTCAATCAACATTCTCAAAACAAACATCACATTTGTAGTGCTCTTTCGTGGCATGAAACCATACTGCTGCTTGCTGATCATCACCTCTTCTCTTAACCTAGCTTCTATTACTCTTTCCCATATCTTCATGCTGTGGCTGATCAACTTTATACCTCTGTAGTTGCTACAGTTCTCCACATCGCCCTTATGCTTGAAAATCAGTACCAGAATGCCTCTTCTCCACTGCTCAGGCATCCTCTCACTTTCCAAGATTGTGTTAAACAGTCTAGTTAAAAACTCCTCTGCCATCTCTCCTGAACATCTCCATGCCTCCACAGTTATGTCATCTGGACCAACTGCCTTTCTACTCTTCATAGCTTGCCTCACTTCCTCCTTGTTAATCCACCGCACTTCCTGATTCACTATCCCCACAACATCCAAACTTCTCTCTCTCATTTTCTTCATTCTTCAGCCCCTCAAAATACTCCTTCTACCTTTTCAACACACTCTCCTTACTTGTCAGCACATTTACATCTCTATCCTTGATGACCTTTACCTGCTGCACATCCTTCGCAGCTCGGTCCCTCTGTCTAGCAATCGGTAAGTCCTTTTCTCCTTCCTTAGTGTCTAACCTGTCATACAACTCACCATACGGCTTATCCTTTGCCTTTGCCACCTCTCTCGTCACTTTACGCTGCATCTCCTTGTACTCCTGTCTACTTTCTTCATCTCTCTGGCTATCCCACTTCTTCTTTGCCAGCCTTTTCCTCTGTATATTTTGCTGTACTTCCTCGTTCCACCACCAAGTCTCCTTGTCTTCTTTCCTCTGTCCTGATGACACACCAAGTACCTTCCTACCTGTCTCCCTCACTATTTCTGCAGTGGTTGCCCAGCCATCTGGTAACTCCTCACTACCACCCAGTGCCTGTTATAACGCCTCCCTGAATTCCACATAAACGTCTTTCTTCTTCAACTTCCACCATTTAATCCTTGGTTCTGCCTTCACTTCCTCTTCTTGGTCTCCAAAGTCATCCGACATACCACCATCCATTGCGGCCTAGCTACATTGTCCCCTGTCACCACCTTGCAGTCTCCAATCCCTTTCAGATCACACCTTCTTACATAAGATATAGTCCACATGTGTGTACTTTCCTCCACTCTTGTACATCACCCTGTGTTCCTCCCTCTTCTTGAAATACATATTCACCAGAACCATTTCCATCCTTTTCGCAAAATCCACCACCATCTGTCCTTCCACATTTCTCTCCTTGACACCATACCTGCCACCACCTCCTCATCACCTCTGTTCCCTTCACCAACATGCCCATTGAAGTCTGCTCCAATCACCACTCTCTCCTCCTTGGGTACCCTCTCCACCACTTCATCCAACTCACTCCAGAATTGTTCTTTTTCATCCATCTCACACCCAATTTGCAGGGCATATGCACTGATAACATTCATCAATACACCTTCGATTTCTAGCTTCATACTCATCACTCTGTCTGACACTCTCTTCACCTCCAGCACACTCTTGACATGCTCTTCCTTCAGAATTACCCCTACCCCATTTCTCCTCCCATTGTCATCATGGTAGAAGAGTTTGAACCCACCTCCAATGGTCTTGGCCTTACTCCCCTTCCACCTGGTCTCTTGCACACACAGTATACCTACCTTTCTTCTTTCCATCATATCAGCCAGCTCTCTCCCTTTACCTGTCATAGTGCCAACATTCAAGGTTCCGACTCATTTCTACTCTCCTACCTGTCCTCCGGACATGCCTTCTCCCTCTCCTTTTCCTTCACCCAACAGTAGCATAGTTTCCACCGGCACCCTGCTGGCCAACAGTACCGGTGACGGTTGTTGGTAACCCAGGCCTTGGCCAATCTAGTATGGAAATCTGACTTATCATCCACATATTTGATTTGGCAAAGATTTTACACCGGATGCCCTTCCTGACGCAACCTTCCCCATTTATCTGGGCTTGGGACCGGCACTAAGAATGCACTGGCTTGTGCATCCTCAGTGACTGGGCTCTTTGTCTCATCTAAATAAAGGCTCAAAATGGAGAATTTCACATTTCACCCTCGCTAATGTGTGAGGATCATCCATCCATTATCCAAACCGCTTATCCTGCACTCAGGGTCGTGGGGATGCTGGAGCCTATCCCAGCAGTCATTGGGCGACAGGCGGGGTGACACCCTCGACAGGCTGCCAGGCCATCACAGGGCGGACACACACACACACATTCAGACCTAGGGGACAATTTAGTATGGCTGATTCACCTCACCTACATGTCTTTGGACTGTGGGAGGAAACCGGAGCACCCAGAGAAAACCAAAGCAGACATGGGGAGAACATGCAAACACCACACAGAGGACAACCCGGGACGACCCCCAAGGTTGGACTACCCCGGGGCTTGTACCCAGGACCTTCTTGCTGTGAGGCGGCCGCGCTAGCCACTGCGCTATGGTGCCACCTGTAACAATCATAAGATGTGAAAAAATTTTCTTGCACTCTTTCTTTTCATTCTCGTGTGTGTGTGTGTGTGTGTGTGTGTGTTAGCGCGCGCATGCACGCACACAACATAAAATGTAGTCTTCCCTTGTATGATGGAAGAAAGTCAAGACGACCTAGTACAGAGAGTTTTTGTGTGCTTTACATTTCTACTTAGTTAATGCGTTTGTGCTGCATCATGATGACGTGATGGTGGTGGCTATGAGTCAGATAATTGAGAATGTGGCTGCCTCTGAATTTTTCTAAATGCCTCTTTTAATTTGAACTGTGTTTCCTTACCTTTCAGACAGTAATGGAAAAAGGAATCCAGCATAGCCCATGACTGCCAAGTCAAATAAGGTAGACATCTTTAATATTCTCAAGTGCCTCATATACTCACTTCACGCCACAGTAAATTTAGCCATTTTTACTGGGATTGCCTTTGGTGTTAAAGTGTCTGTTGCCTCATATCTCAGGAAATAGTGCCGTAGTACATCACAGCTATTGGCACAACATTTTCCTGTAGTTGTGTCAAACGGTCTCACAGATTCTCAGCTTTCTCGTATTCTTCATGTTGTTTGTAATACATCTTGTCATAGCCGATGAAAATGCATACCTGTGCTCTTGCAAAGAGGAGGCCAAATACTCCTCCCTGTTGCACTGCGCTGTAGCTGCAGTGTGGGGGCAGTTGACTTAATGACAGACAGGCAAAAAGCAACTGCACATTGTGAAAATGCTGACCTTACATGAAAAATTGTGACACACTAGAAAAATCTAGTCCACCTGCCAATTTTCCAGTTCATTTTAAACAAGGACATGAACACACAACAGGTCTGATAGGTCTGAATTGCACGAATTTGTTTGGTGTGTCAGAAAAGGTGCTTTCCAGGGGAGACATGGAAAATAATGCTGCATTGTCACACATAACAGAAATGCATAATCAAGCAGCTAGTCCATCATCAGCAGTCACAAACCCTTTTAGCGCAAAGCACTGAATGGCCTCCTCCTGTGGTTAGCAGATGAATGGGAAATGGGTACTTTTTATACTTCTGTGGGGAGTGGGTGGGTGGGTGGGGATAATTGCAGCAAAGAGATTTTGTTTTGTGGATTTTTTAAAAAAATGTTTCTTTACTTAGAGTGAATTGTTTCATCTGGGGACAGAGGGAAGTGTTTCTAAAATGGCCAAATGTTGAGAGATGATATCTGCAATCTAATGGCCATAAGATACGCTGTGCATTTAAGAGTGATGGATTTAAAATGTGACCAATTAAAATGACATAATTCTGGGGAAAAAAATGCATAATGGACGTCAGCAATATCGCCATACTCAACAACTTAACAACCGTGATAATAAATGTTAATGCAATTTATTCACATAGCGCCTTTTCCAGAGCTTCGTACAACAAAATGAAAAGGAGAGGAGAGCTGATCAGTCATTGTCTTCATCGTCATCAACACCCACATTACATGTCTAACTATCACGTTACACTTCAATCATTTTGCATGTTGTTTTTTTTTTGTGGCTTTTTTCCCCTTCTTTATCTCCCCAATTTTGCCTGGCCAATTACCCTGTTTTCCGAGCTGTCCCGGTCGCTGTTTCACCTCTGCCGATTCCGCGGAGAGCTGCAGACTACCACATGCCTCCTCCGATACACGTGGAGTCGCCAGCTGCTTCTTTTCACCTGACAGTGAGGTGTTTCACCAGGGGGATGTAGCACGTGGGAGGATCACGCTATTCTCCCCAGTTCCCCCTCCCCCCGAACAGTTGCCCTGACTGACCAGAGGAGGCGCTAGTGCATCGACCAGGACGCATACTCACAGACACGGCCAATTGTGTCTGAAGGGACGCCCGAGTAAGGCGGAGGCAACACAGGGAGTTACTAAGCAATGGGATATACAGCTACGCTACCCGGATACCCCATTTTGCCTGTTTTAAAAACCTTTAAGCATTCATAAAATTAATTCCGAAACTTGCATTGCTGTTGCGGTAATGTGGAGACAGCAGGCCATGTTGGCAAAGTAGGCTACATCCAACATTACATTACATTACATCACAGTCATTTAGCCAACACTTTTATCCAAAGCAACTTACAATAAGTGCATTCGATGTAGGAAATCAGGAGAACTACTAGTCATCAGAGGCCATAAGTGCATCTTCTCTATAAACAAGCACCTATGAGCAAAACCAGTGCTAAAGTAAAAGCGTAAGAAAGAGATTGTTTTTTTATAAATGAATGAATACAATAAGTGCTAAGAGCAAGTAACGGTAGTAGTTCTTGAAGAGGTGAGTTGTAATCATTTTATTATGTACTTGTGAACCGTTTCTCACATTGTCCAACGTTGGCGACAGTGTGAGAAATGGTTCACAAGTACATTTAACATACACTAATACAGTTAACAATTAATACCATGATGCAAGTGAAGAGAGAGGTATAACATGTATGACAAACCGACATGTACAGTGGTGTGAAAAAGTGTTTGCCCCCTTCCTGATTTCTTATTTTTTTGCATGTTTGTCACACTTAAATGTTTCAGATCATCAAACAAATTTAAATATTAGACAAAGATAACACAAGTAAACACAAAATGCAGTTTTTAAATGAAGGTTTTTATTATTAAGGGAAAAAAAATCCAAAGCTATATGGCCCTGTGTGAAAAAGTGATTGCCCCCTAAACCTAATAACTGGTTGGGCCACCCTTAGCAGCAACAACTGCAATCAAGCGTTTGCGATAACTGGCAATGAGTCTTTCACAGCGCTGTGGAGGAATTTTGGCCCACTCATCTTTGCAGAATTGTTGTAATTCAGCCACATTGGAGGGTTTTCGAGCATGAACCGCCTTTTTAAGGTCATGCCACAGCATCTCAATCGGATTCAGGTCAGGACTTTGACTTGGCCACTCCAAAGTCTTCATTTTGTTTTTCTTAAGCCATTCAGAGGTGGACTTGCTGGTGTGTTTTGGATCATTGTCCTGCTGCAGAACCCAAGTGCGCTTCAGCTTGAGGTCACGAACAGATGGCCGGACATTCTCCTTCAGCATTTTTTGGTAGACAGCAGAATTCATGGTTCCATTTACCACAGCAAGTCTTCCAGGTCCTGAAGCAGCAAAACAGCCCCAGACCATCACACTACCACCACCATATTTTACTGTTGGTATGATGTTCCTTTTCTGAAATGTTGTGTTACATTTACGCCAGATGTAATGGGACACACACCTTCCAAAAAGTTCAACTTTTGTCTCGTCGGTCCACAGAGTATTTTCCCAAAAGTCTTGGGGATCATCAAGATGTTTTCTGGCAAAACTGAGATGAGCCTTTATGTTCTTTTTGCTCAGCAGTGGTTTTCGTCTTGGAACTCTGCCATGCAGGCCATTTTCCCCCAGTCTCTTTCTTATGGTGGAGTCAGGAACACTGACCTTAACTAAGGCAAGTGAGGCCTGCAGTTCTTTGGATGTTGTTGTGGGGTCTTTTGTAACCTCTTGGATGAGTCGTCGCTGCGCTCTTGGGGTAATTTTGGTTGGCCGGCCACTCCTGGGAAGGTTCAGCACTGTTCCATGTTTTCGCCATTTGTGGATAATGGCTCTCACTGTGGTTCGCTGGAGTCCCAAAGCTTTAGAAATGGCTTTATAACCTTTTCCCAGACTGATAGATTTCAATTACTTTGTATCTCATTTGTTCCTGAATTTCTTTGGATCGCAGCATGATGTCTAGCTTTTGAGGATCTTTTGGTCTACTTCACTTTGTCAGGCAGGTCCTATTTAAGTGATTTCTTGATTGAGAAGAGGTGTGGCAGTAATCAGGCCTGGGTATGGCTAGAGAAATTGAACTCAGCTTTCCAAAGATGTGATAAACAACACTTAATTTGTTTTAACGGGGGGGGGGGGGGGCAATCACTTTTTCACACAGGGCCATGTAGGTTTGGATTTTTCTTTTCCCTTAATAATAAAAACCTTCATTAAACTGCATTTTGTGTTTACTTGCGTTATCTTTGTCTAATATTTAAATTTGTTTGATGATCTGAAACATTTAAGTGTGACAAACATGCAAAAAAATAAGAAGTCAGGAAGGGGGCAAACACTTTTTCACACCACTGTAAGTCAGTCTGTACATGGGCTGATATGGCCACTGTATTATTCTTTTGGAAGTGCATGCTAGTTGATCACTCAGATAACTTGAGACTTGTAATGAAATCCTGAATCAATGTGTCATGCAAAAAAAAAAAAAAACTAAAAAAACAACCCTGTGACTGATTTTGAATGGCCTTTTTCTCAGTTCCCGTTTTGATTTCCTAATCTTTTTTTTTCTTAATATGTCTGCCATGAATCATCTATATTAGTGTATTGCAGCACTAAACCATCCACTCAGCTCCCCCCACAATCCCTTGTCAGCTGCCTGCAACAAATAAAAATCTGGATGTCATCAAATCTAATCAAGATAAATGGCATTAAGACAAAGGTCATGGTTGTGGCTTCCAAGGCACTGCTCCGGAAGGCTGGAGATCTTCTCCTCGACGTAGATGGATGCCCCATCTGCCCTTCCTCGAAGCCTGCAGCCTGGGTGTCATTCTGGACTCCACTCCTCTCATGGCCTGGCAGCCTGTCCATGGTGTCTCCCCGCCTGCTGCCCAATGACTGCTAGGATAGGCTCCAGCATCCCTGCCCCCCCCCCCCCCATTCCAGTCACACCAAATACATCACTAAATCTGCTTTCTTTCACCTCAAAAATATCTCCAGACTCTGGCCATCAGTCTCAGACTCTGTGGCAGGGACCCTCATCCATGCCTTTATCACCTCCCATCTGGATTATTGCAATGGAGTCCTGTCTGGGGTACCCCGCAAAGCTCTGGACAGGCTTCAGTATGTGCAGAGCTCAGCTGCCAGGGTTCTCACCCAGACCAAGCCCTGGCAGCACATCATCCCCCACCCTCATCCATTTTCACCTGGTCCCGGTCAAGTCCCTGAGTTCCTACAAAATGCTCCTCCTCACCTACAAATCCCTCCATGCCCTTGCCCCCAGTACCTTTCAGACCTCCTCCACCCCTATATTCCATCCCTGTATCTGTAGTTCACAGACACGGGCCTGCTTTCCATCCCCCACACCAGCCTGTGGACTGTTGGGGACAGAGCCAGTGTGGCAGCCCCCACATTTGGAAGTCTTTCCCGGCAGAGATCTGAAATGCTACTTCTTTGGACACTTTTAAAAACACTCCTGAAAACTCACCTGTTCACCAAGGCCTTTGGTCTCTAGTCATTACTATCGTCCCCGGCAATCTATGCTATTTTTATTTTCTGTTCCTGTATTATTTGTTTTGTCTGCTCCACTATGTGTAAGGCATCCTTGGGTTCCTTGAAAGGGGCTATATAAATTCAAGTTATTGTTGTTTTTTTTATTTACTATTCATGAGGGAAAATAATTTAAAAGGTTATATTGATTTGGGATTATTCAACTTCATGAAGAGCAGGTGATCCTAATGTTTTTCATAAGGTCTATTGACTGACTTATACAGTTGTCCCCAAGGACACTCACATGCAGACACTCTGAATACTCTGTGTTTTCAAGTGTTTTCTCCCAAAATGAGTATTTTCTTATGGGGGTGATAATGATTTTTTTTTCAATATTTCTTGCTGTATTTCAGTGCTGTGATAATGTTTTTTTTTAACATGAGCTGAACATGAATTGGTAGAGAGAGGGAGAGCGAGAGAGTGAGTGTGAGTGTGAGTGTGTGTGTGTGTGTGTGTGTGTGCAGGATAATGGTGTGCAAGGACTATAAAACTAAAGACCTTTCCAAAAGGCAGAACTGAGCCTGACTGCAGCTACAGTACACAGATCAGTGGGGAAGATGCAGCATCTCTGCTGTGGGTGTCTGTGGGCGTTCAAAATTGAAAGGGGATATGAGGCCTGAAAAACCCAGAGCCTTTTGAGCACCCACTGCACATCTAAACACACACAGACAAATGCCATTACATTGGTATTTGTATTAGTATGAGATTGGATTCAACATTAGCTCCCGCATGCACTTCCATCTTGTTGTTGTTGTTGTTGATGTGTGTGTGTGTGTGTGTGTGTGTGTGTGTGTGTGTGTGTGTGTGTGTGTGTGTGTGTGTGTGTGTGTGTGTGTGTGTGTGTGTGTGTGTGTGTGTGTGTGTGTGTGTGTGTGTGCGTGTGTGCTCTTGCCGAAGCAACAGAATGCTCCATTGTTAAGGCAACACAGAGACTCTGTTATTGGCGAGACAGAGCAAGAGGGTGAGAGAGAGAGAGAGAGAGTATGTGAATTGAAAGGGCTACTAAGCTGAATGTTGGTCCGAGCCTGCAGAAAATAACAGCGAAATGGAAGTCAGCAGTAGCTAAACAGTTTCACAGAGTGTAGAATACATCAGGGATGCATACTCTTCATTCAGCTGCAGGCCTCATTGTATGGTCTAAAGTCGGTTCCTAATGCTAAGAAAACTAAATTCATGACTTTTTCCAGAGCTCGCTCCCAGAGCTTAGATAATGTTGGCATTCATACCACAGGAGGGGAATCGATTGAAAGATTATCATCCTTCTAGTACTTGGGGATTTGGGTGGATGACACGCTCTCTTTCAGAGTGCCTATTGAGAACCTTGTGAAGAGACTGAAGGTTAGCCTGGGTTTTTATTATTGAAATACGGCCTGTTTTAATTTAGCAGTTAGGAAAACACTTGTTCAGGCTATGTTTTTTTTTAAGTGTTTTAGACTATGGGGAGATTATTTACATGCATGCTGCCTCCTCTACACTTCATTGCCTAGATTCTGTCTCACAGTTTTCTACATTTTATATCCAACTCATTGAGCCTCATTCATCAATTGTACGTACGTACAAATTTGTTCTTACCCGCCCATGGAATTTTTTTTAGCGCTCCAGATGGTCTTACAGTCAGAAGCAAAGCCTGATGGTTATTTGTAATTCTTTCCCCCTGACATCTATTGTCTACCTCTTGCAATGAGCAATCACCCAGGCTCGCAAAGACATCAGTGTTGGCCAATTGGTGTCTAAATTCAGTAGGGTTGGGCGATTGTTTCTATCTTCATATCGTCCAATTGTGGCTACTCGAGATCGCTGATGGGTGGTCCGATCACCAGGGGGTGGCAGAAGTAGGAGGGGGTGGGAGGATTTACGTCACAGCACGCCAGTGAAATGCCAGCATGGATGCCAACATCATGTTCCCTTTAACATTATCTTATCTTTAATATCACAATCCAAATCATATCCATAACATTAACTACTCTTATGGAGCGCAGAGCAGAGTTTTGGTGAGTGGGCATATGGAGAATGGAGATGCGGGGTTTCAGATCCATGGAAAAGAGACAGCAAACTGGTTTATAACGAAAGATTTAAAATTCGCTTGTTACTCGTGCTGATTAATGGGGCTCAGCAGGCGGACATGCCACTCCACCAGAAACATCTCTAAATGCACAGTAGGGTGCAGATTGTAGAGATTATTTTTATAAAGTCTTAGTTCTGATTGTAGAAGGTGAGATCTGAAAGGGATTGGAGACTGCAAAGTGGTGACGGGGGAGAATGTAGCTAGGCAGCATCAGATGGTGGTCTGTATGACTCTGAAAACCAAGAAGAGGTAGAGAGTGAAGGCAGAGCCAAGGATCAAATGGTGGAAGTTGAAGAAGGAAGACTGTTATGTGGCGTTCAGGGAGGAGTTAAGACAGGCACTGGGTAGTAGTGAAGAGTTACCAGATGGCTGGGCAACTACTGCAGAAATAGTGAGGGACACAGCTAGGAAGGCACTTGGTGTGTCATCAGGACTGGAAGGAAGACAAAGAGACTTGGTGGTGGAATGACAAAATACAGCAAAGTATACAGGGGAAGAGGCTGGCAAAGAAGAAATGGGATAGTCAGGGAGATGAAGAAAGTAGACAGGAGTAAAAGGAGATGCAGTGTAAAGTGAAGAGAGAGGTGGCAAAGGAAAAGGCATATGGTGAATTGTATGAGAGGTTGGACACCAGGGTTCGAAATTCGTTGTTTTTAGGGCAAGGCAACTATGCCTTGAATGACGCCTAGTTTTACCAGGGCACCAAGGCAAATAGCCAGGGCACCAAAGGCAACTGAGAAATCCAAGTGAGGGGACACCTGAGGAGTGGAGAAGAAGTATACTGGTACCGATTTTCAAAAACAAGGGCGATGTGGAGAACTGTAGCAACTACAGAGGTATAAAGTTGATCAGCCACAGCATGAAGATATGGGAAAGAGTAATGGAAGCTAGGTTAAGAGAAGAGGTGATGATCAGCGAGCAGCAGTATGGCTTCATGCCACGAAAGAGCACCACATATGTGATGTTTGCTTTGAGAATGTTGATGGAGAAGTGGCGAGAAGGCCAGAAGGAGTTACATTGTGTCTTTGTAGAGATTTAGAGAAAGCATATGACGGTGCCGAGAGAGGAGGTGTGGTATTGTATGAGGAAGTCAGGAGTTGCAGAGAAGTATGTAAGAGTGGTGCAGGATATGTATGAGGGAGGTGTGGCAGTGGTGAGGTGTGTGGTTGGAGTGACAGATGGGTTCAAGGTGGAGGTGGGATTACATCAAGGATTGGCTCTGAGCCCTTTCTTGTTTGCAATGGTGATGGACAGGTTGACGGACAAGATCAGGCGGGAGTCTTCGTGGACTATGGTGTTCACGGATGACATTTTGATCTGTAGCAAGAGTAGGTTGCAGGTGGAGGGGAACCTGGAGAGGTGGAGGTATGCACTGGAGAGAAGAGGAAGGAAAGTCAGTAGGAGCAAGACAGAATACATATGCGTGAATGAGAGGGAGGACAGCAGAATGGTGAGGATGCAAGGAGTAGAGGTGATGAAGGCGTATGAGTTTAAATACTTGGGGTCAACTGTCCAAAGTAACGGGGAGTGCAGAAGAGAGGTGAAGAAGAAAGTGCAGGTAGGGTGGAGGTTGGTGGAGAAGTGTGTCAGAATGCATCTCTGTGTGTGTCAGAAAAAGCAGTGGTTTGGCCTGGATTCGCCTTGTCGCGGAAGTGGCGAGGCGTCTCCTTCGAGACTGCAGTATGAGGGTAGGTGTTTGGACTAAACAGGGATCGATTGGCCACTAAATTGGGAGAAAAAGGGAAAAATCAGAAATAAAATTTAAAAATAAATAAAAAAAAATGTTGCTTGTTCATAGGTTGTGTGTGTGCGTGTGTGGACATACAGAATTTTCCTCTTCATCCCCTGAAGCTGCAGTTTGCAAGTCACTCTCCAGTGGCCTTTGAACAGTGGACCGTGTTGAGTAATGCAAAGGGTTTGCTGTTTCTGACTTCCTCAATTCAAAAATAGGAACTATTTTTTTGATCGCAGATATGAAATTCATGCGGTCCTGTCTCTTGTGGTCTTCGACCTCTGAGTGGAAACACTCAACAGGAAATTGCACTTTTTTCGCTAAGCACATCTCTCTTCACACATACCCCCCCCCCCACACACACACACACAAGTGCTTGTTGTTTACTCAGATGCAAATTATGGAGGTTAACGCTTTGTAATCTGCACTTTGAAATAGCTAATATCATCAAAAAGGCAGTGCTTTTATATGAACTTCTGTGTTCTTAAAGACATTGTCTAGTGTGTAGGCAACTAATAATATAAGGATATAATATGACAAGTACAAACTATAGATTTGATGTTCAATCACGACTTTTAATCATTACCAAATGTTAGTGCTTACACAGATTTTATTAAATAAATGATCTTTAAAGGTACAATCCACATTTGATGCACACGGCAGCTGTCGTTTGGTCAGACTTTGTAAAAATATTGTTTGCTTTATTATTGAGAATTAGATAACCAGCCAGTGCTGCATAGCTTTCAATTCCTATTGAGGCTTTCAGTCTTCTCTATTTTTCAAACAAATACGCACTGTTGACCTGATGGTGAGCTATGTCATGCTTCTTGTTGTCAACAGGGCGCTTGTTGTGTTGCTGTCATCCACATAGCCACGGAGTTGCATTCTGGTATGGATTGTGCCTTTTAATGTGATTAAAGAGCGTTGGGCTATCAGGTTGCCAAATTCACATGAAGTCTTGGTCAAGGAGCTTGTCTTTGACTCTTAATGTTCTCCTAAGGAACAAAGGTCTTCTGAATACAAATGTATTTTGACCTTTGGAAATGAAAATCGCATCTATAGACAATAAGTGTAGCATGATAGCCGGCTGAGCAGAAGTAAAATTGGCCCTTTTGCAGCAGTCTTTGTGAGGCATACTCGTGGCATGAAATTCCCAAATTAGTCAGTAAATGAAGCTGGCCGCCAAACAAACATGCACATGTAGCGGATACTCTATGGGACAACATTACAAACAAATATCAGGCTAAATCAGTGGTGACCAATAATGTTATGAAGGGCCATGTATATGCAACCCCGACGCTACACCAGCTGACCTCAGTGACTAGTCCTCATCTGTCTGGGTGAAGGTGGGTTAATCGGTGAAGTCAGCTGGTGTAGTGTTGAGTTGCCCAATCTCAGTGTCCGCAGTCCGCACTAATGGTCTCATGGACTTTGAGATGCGTTCCCGCCCACTGAGTCCACGAAGGTTTTTAGAGCTGTCCCAGTGAAAAAAACAAGCGACTGTTTGAGCGCTGTCATGTGAACTTTTCAACGTCAATACGTATGCTGCTTATCAGCAGACTTTTCTGCGGGACTTGCCCACGTTTCATAGTGAGCTGGATGATGTGCAAGAAAACGGCTGTCCTGCCCCCACACAAACCAAACATGGATGGCACAGGAAAGACATCCAGAGGATCTATTATTGCTCAGAGATTATAGGTCTACTATTATAAATTCATTATAAGAAAAAAAACAAAAGTTGCCGCTCGCCCACTCTGCAAAGCAAGAGCCTGGATAATATTTTAATCGGCTAGTCGGCCTTGAAAGCCCCTCGGCTGGCCGTGTTGAAGTTAGAAACACAAGAAAGTAATTACATAAAGCCTTAAAGTGGCAATTGTTTGGTAGCTTGCATACTGGAGATGAAGCTTCCTGTGTTTTTCTCCAAGGCAGTGTGTGATGTCATGAAGGCATGTCCCATTCCTCCTTGTTTACCAGTTTGAGCCCTCACAACCTCCTGCAGCATTACAGCTGAGCGCGCATGTGATAGCAGTGAAGTCTGTGAGGGATCAGGCCTTTTAGTCTGGAGAGCAGACATTGAGATTGAGCCAAAGAAAACATGCATACACATTTCCCTCTGTGGCACAGGACGGGACACCACTGGGCTACGCATAACATCATTACAGCTGAAGGCAAACTTGTGCTGTACAAATGCAGCAAATAATATTACTTTTTTTTTTTTGAGGGGATTTTTTTCCCCTCTTTTTCTCCCCAATTGTACTTGGCCAATTACCCCACTCTTCTGAGCCATCCCGATCGCTGCTCCACCCGATCCAGGGAGGGCTGCAGACTACCACATGCCTCCTCCAATACACGTGGAGTTGCCAGCCGCTTCTTTCCACCTGACAGTGAGGAGTTTCACCAGGGGGACATAGCACATGGGAAGATCACGCTATTCTCCCCAGTTCCCCCTCCCCCCCAAACAGGCGCCCCGACCGACCAGAGGAGGCACTAGTGCAGCGACCAGGCCACATACCCACATCCAGCTTCCCACCCGCAGACACGGCCAATTGTGTCTGTAGGGACACCCGACCAAGTCGGAGGTGACACGGGGATTCGAACCAGCGATCCCCGTGTTGGTAGGCAATGGAATAGACCGCTACGCTACCTGTTACTATATTACATTTTCTATACTGTAGCTTCTATCACTGCAGTTAATCCCTCAGTTCTTGTTTCTTTTCTGCCATGTCAATCAAGCTTTGGGGATGCGGGAGACATTTTCAAATAGTTGTTTTTTGTGCCTTTGCTCTTCATTGATGATGGTCCTGGGCTGAAAAAGGATCCCAGTAAGAGAATATGCAAATACAGTTCACTTGAAGACGCTTCCACCGACCACTCACTCAAGCTTTTTGGAAAAATGCCAACTTTGGTGTATTTTTGCTAGCGCTGAAATGATTAGGCGGTCGACAGAAAATTAATCAATTGCAATTTTGATATTTGATTATCAAATCCACTGTGGCGACCCCTGGGAAACGGGGAACAAGCTGAAAGAAGAAGATTAATTGTTTGAGTCATTCATCAAGGGAAAATGCCAATCATTTATCGGGTGCAGTTATGTAAATGCTAAGATTTGCTTGGCTTCCTCTGATGTGTATCATTGTGAAATTTAAAACTCCAGGGTTTGTTTTACTTTGGCTGTTGGTCAGGCGGAGTTTGGACTCTAGAAACTTATGGTGGGCAATCATCAGGTTTTTTTAATCCATTAAATAAACAACTGATTAATTGAAAAAAATTAATTGATTAAGAAAATAATCGTTAGTTGCAGTCCTAATGTTAAATGTTTTCCTCACAGGGAAAACTTTAAACATCATGAGAACATTAAGACATATGAGGAGAGGTGCTCCTCAAAACTCTCCGTGTTTCAGCGCGTAACTTAAATGTGGACATTTTTGGTTTCTGTTCATTTTGTTGATTTTTAGTGAACACTAGATTGTCATAAATGTCACTTGATTTAAGGAATATACATGGTAATGTACTTGGTGTTTGTGGCACTGTGTTGCAAACAAGTGGCTTCCCCTGCATCTAAAATGTCCCCACTTTCAAAATCTGATCTTTTTTACATTTAGACTGAAAAATAACGCATTTCAGAATATCAATTCATATTTATAGTTTCTATACTCACTTCAGTTCTTCACAAATGGACTTAGTCTTGATTTTTACACCTCCCTAAATATTTGCTAAAATCGTTATGTTCAGGTGTTGGCCAATAGTTTTACAGTGGTACTGTTTTGTATGTTGTAGCGACCTACTTTAGGCAGGTTAGATAGTCACCATGTGGACCAGAGACTGTCCCTTTAAGACAGTGGGTTCAGGGGTTGGCAGGGGGCGTTGTGGGTAGAAACGAGGTTGAGGTTTTGATGATTGTGAACTGTTGGCATGAAGTTTGTTGTAGGAAATAAACAACCCCACGGCTGTGTGGTCAAAAGGAGACATGGTCTCGTCTCCTTTCTGCCATCCTCCACAATGTAATGTATGTATGTAACTATTTTGTATGATGTAAGAACTCCAAATTTATTAAAAACAACAAATTCTGCCAAGAAGAATGGGCAAAAATTACTCCAGAAGAATGGGCAAAGCTTACCCCAAGAGAATCATGGCCGTTATTGCAGCAAAAGGGTACCCTACAAAGTATTTATAAGTGGGGGTTGAGTACTCGTGCAGGCGTTATATTTTATTTTTTAATCTTTTTTTTTTTAAAAAGGTCAGTGAAACATAACTTATTTTGGCTTTGGGAACATGCTGTTAGAGCTTATAGGTTCACAAAAATAATATTGGTCAGCAACAGATGTGTGAGTACCTTTTATAATCCAGAAATTACAAATTAGTGATGTCTGTCAAGGGGGTTGAATACTTTTGCAAGGCACTGTAACTGTACTTGTGTCAGAGAGAGACAAAAACCTGACGGTAACTGATTGTTGGGCTGTTTCCTGATGGCCCAGTTGTGAATAAATAGTGTCTCAGAGATGCTCGTATGCCAAAACCTTCTTCAGGTGCAGAGTCAAAGAAATAAAATCAGATCCAGCAGTTAAGAATCTGTTAACCACTGAAAAACAAACATCCAGAGTCAGATGTAACTCATAATTAACCTACTTTTTTCCCCCATCTCCTCCCCTTTTCATCTGAAATTTGCTATTGTCAATTCCCAGTTCTCCTAATGCTCCACCATTACATGACCCTTATGGCGATTGGGGAGGGTGTAGACTTCCACATGCGTCCTCCCAACCAACACATGTGGAACCAGCTGACCGCTTCTTTTCACCCAGCAGATTCAGGTTTCTTTGAGGGACTCTTAACGCACGCGGAGGCTCACGCTACTTCCCCCAGGTCCACCTGCAGCTGTATTTGCTGTATTTGCATCACCTGTAGGCATCACTAAATGCAGTGGTGGGGCATCCCAGTGAGCACTAGACCAAATTTCAACATAGTGGCTTTGCATTAGCTCTTATCTAGCTCAGAGTATATTTGGCTAAATGTAGCCCACTGTTAGAATCAACTGTTAAATTGATAATTACATATTTGTGTGTTGCTCAAATGATTTTAACTGTCTAAGATACAAAATGCAAGTCTGTATATCGTGCTAGAATACTTTTAATTGCTTTTGTTTAGTGGTGGCCGTAAGAGATTTAGACGTCTGGTAGACTGTCACTTTTCAACCAAGTTTAGCCTGCTTCCAGCCTAGACAGTGCGTACCATTCAGACGTCTTTTAGGTGTTTTATCAGTGTAAAATTGCCTAGTGAGATGTCACCCCAGCCAACTCCCCACCCAGGAACATTCCCAGTTCTGCTCCCTGTAACACCTGGCCGAGCTGGGGGCAACACGGGTACAAACCACGAACCTGTCACCCAAGAGCCCCTTTTTGACACTTTTGTCACTTGTTTTCACGTTTCTTTAGCCCCGGTGATAGTTATGTTTAAATTGTAGGTACTGCATATACTATACTGCCTCTCAAAGCAAGAGTGTAGAACTGAGAGCAGCTCGCCTCTGGGTTATACTTATACTGAATGGGCTCATCTAATCGGAGCAGGGATGTCTGGTTTGTATGTGTTTTGAATTCAGGTATTCATTTTACTTTGTTCCAGTGTTGTATTTTTGTGCCTTTTTTAGAATCGTGAATACGGGCTCTACTGGGGGGGGGGGGTTAGGATGGGGTCAGCCCTATGTTCCCTCAGTCTTGTGGCTTAGCTATTGAATAGGTTAGCTATATCAGTTAATGTAAGCATTGGGTTAAGGTTAGGGTTAGGCAGAGGTTGAGGTTGAGGTTAAGTCAGGTTAAGGTAAGTTTGAGGTTAAGTTTAGGTAATTTCAACGAAAGAGGGCTGAGGGAACGTAGTCATGCTCTCGTCAGGACAATCAAATTGACCTAAGTGTCAAGAGGCCTTGGGGACACATACAGTGAGGAACTTCCTCTTTAGCAGAGAGAAGAATAAGCATGCCCCCTAATGTTGGACTTTATCACACATCATTCATATAAGCAGGGAGAAGAGAAATATAGACACACCAAAGGAAACAGACAGCGGTGACAGTCAGTGGACCGGATACGTGAAGACAGTAACCTTTTGTTTTCCAACTCCCTGGGAAATCTCCTGATTCAACACACAATAAGCAGTTCTTAACTTTAAGAACTGCTTATTATGACGCAGTAGATTGTAAATTGGATATTTTTTTTACTCTGGGAACAGGGTACTCTGGTATTGTATTGGGATGATATTGTCATATTTTGATACACAATTTTGTTGTTTAAATGAATGAAAACGAGAACCTAACATTTCTAACAAAATGAGGCCTGAAATATTCAATATTCAAAGAGAGTTTTATTTGAAAAGTAGTTTTGGTTTGATGGTATACTTTACATTACCAAACAGTTTAATGAACTCGTGTAGGCAGATATCGTGATATCCATCAATGTCGTGTAAAATTCTCTGATTACATGGTAATTATTTTTCCGTATTGATGAGCAATCCTAAGCATCAAGTCCAATATTGAGAAAAACATCTGGTTTGGAAAAATATGTATTTGTTTGGCACTTTGTAGAACAACTTCTCCTGCCGCTAATACTTCTCTTACAATCTCCTTTGTGTGTGTATATATATATATATATATATATATATATATATATATATATATATGGATATAGTATACCTTTTGACTGATATCTACTACTACTACTTTTTGCTGCTCCCATTAGGGGTCGCCACAACGGATCACCTGTTTCCATTTCTACCTGTCCTCTGCATCTTCCTCTGTCACACCAGCCACCTGCATACCTTTTGACTGATATGCAAAAAAAAAAAGATCAAAACCATGCAAAGAGGGTAGACGTCCTGCTTATTCTATTTTATTTTGTAGACATTTTAATTTACGGGAGTGAACGTTTAGATGGTAGTGTTATCTGCCTGACAGTCTCCTTCAGTCTTAGGATCATCATCAGTCAAGTTATTTTTCTCTTTTCCCCAGGTTGCATGTGCCATGATCTGAAGTCTGTCTGTGAGACACGGATTCGACCCAACGTACAGCACGCACACCAATGATGCCGCAGTCGGAGTTGTACACATCTGTGTGGAGCTGGCTGTCCATACTGCATCTGGAGCAGTACGCCGACGCTTTCCAGGATGCCGGGCTCACCACGTTCCAAGAGTGTCGAAATCTGACGGCGGAGTGGCTGGAGAGGATGGGAATCACCCTGCCGGGACATCAGAGACGCATCCTGGCCAGCCTTCACAAAACACACTACAACCCCACTGACATGCATGCTGTCATGCCACCCGACACGTGCCCTTCTGAGAGAGCTGAGGACCAAGAGCATGACCACGCCAAACAGCTGCAGAGCGAGAGACCTGTGCCTGTCCCAAAGGAAAGAGAGAGCTGCGTGGGGGTTGAGGGGAGAGAAAGACCTATACCCAGAGAGAGGGGGAAGCCAGTTCCCAAGGAGAGACTGGTTTCCAAGACGAAGGAAGGAAGTGAAGGGGGATTGGAGGGGAGGCCGGTTGCTAGACAACAACCAACAACACCCAGAGAGGGAAAAGGGGGAGAGCAGGACGGAGCGGTGGATGGAGAGCGAGAGAAGCCTGTGCCTAAAGAGAGGACTAAGTATCGCTCCGCTCCTAACATGAATTGTAGCCCCGACCTCCCCCTCGTGCTCCTTCCCCGTCCCTCCTCTGATAACCACTTACCCCCGATCCCCCCCCGGAGCACCCCCAACTGCCCCCCGCAACGCTTCACCCCCACCCTCAGCTCATCCTCCTCCCCCTCCTCCCCTGTTACCGTTTGTCCCTCCTTAAACCAGAGGTCCAGCCCCATCGCCAGCCCTGCCCTCACCCCAACACATGCCCCATTCCACCCTCTCAGCATCCCCTCCGCTCCCCCTCCTTACCCTCGGCCTGACACGCTGGCTCTCCCGCTCTCTGTCCAGCAGGGGACAAGTGAGGGAAGGATTAAAACTTCGCCCTCTTCCCCCACATCCTCTTTCTCCTCCTCTTCCTCTTCATCAGCCGAGCTCGGTGAGGACAAAGTTGCCCCGCCTCTCCCACCCAAACTAGGCACAGTACCTAAAGGCCCTCCACCTATTCCGCGGCGGGCACCTGTAAGGCCTGCGACTGTCGTGCCGTCGAACAGGTGAGAGGGTTTAGAATTGTACATTGAAATGTTGCCCATCAAGTCCCAAGGTTTTTTGTTTTCTTAATGGCTATTAATCTATAGAGTGCCACAACTTCTCTTTCAGGCTCAGCTGTGTGAATGCTGTCTGTATGGGTGTGAGGTCAAACAATAGCTTTGTTTACATGGACCCTGATATTCCACAAATAATCAGAATAAGAGCCCAATCAGCATAACAATGCCCCATGTAACCCCCTGAATCGGAAGAGACTGGCTTGATCAGAAGGAATTTCCATCATTGAGAGTGGTTGTGTAAACCTTTGATAATCCATTCAATCGGAAAATATTAGCGCGTAATAACCACGTAAATGCCTAATCCGTTCATTTCTCTCTGTTTGGAACAAATATATTATTTTGCCGCATGTTTGCCGCCCTGGTGGGGGCAACATGCACAGCTCCCTAATTTGTAGAGTACGATTGTGATTCGCATAAGTGGAACTGGAGTACTTTCGGGTCACTTCCTCTGGGACCATATACCCATCCATGAACGTGCATAATTTCATGAATGACCGTTGTGTCATTTGGAAATTTTGCTTCCGTTCCTGATCGATAAACTTGGTGAGAACAACCCCCCCCCCCCCACTCTTTGCTTCAGGCTCTCACCCACTGGCTCCTGGACTTTGGCAGAGGAAGGGGCCACCAAGTTTACTGTTCTTGATTAGCTGTAGAGGTCCTCTTGCACTCTTCCCCGGTTTGAAGATTGCAGGGGAAGTGTGTGCTGCTGAGATTGCTGCTTAATAAGAAAGAACAGCAGAAACGTAACTGTTGTTCCCAGGGCATGATGTGGATCCATCTTGAAAATTGTATTAACAGGCGGAACCACTTCTTCTTCTGTTGTCTGTGAATGTTCTCATTCATCCAGGTCATAGTTATCCAAAGGAATTGAATCAGGTGCAACTGGACTTGGTTATATATCCGTGAAGACGTTTCGCCTCTCATCCAAGAGGCGAAACGTGACTGGACCAAGCTAGTCCAGTCAGAAAGGCACGAACTGATGAAGCCTCTTGAATGAGAGGCGAAACGTCTTCACGGATATATAACCAAGTCCAGTTGCACTTGATTCAATTCCTTTGGATTCTTCTTCTGTTATATTTCTGGCAGATTAGACACTTCACAGCGGGTGGAACCACTTTACGCATGTAAAAAAAAAAAAGAAGTATATTCTGATTAAAAGCTTTGGGGCATGTAAACTCACATCTTATCTTATCACTTTATTTAGCATCCATGTAAACGGGTAAGTTGGACTCTATCCGAATGATTTCAGTCGGGTTGAAGAAATTGTCCATGTAACTGCAGCTACTGATGAATGTATCAGTAGGTGCAAGCTGTGTGGGTGCGAAGAAGCTTGAGCACTCTCAATATTTTTGCCTCCGTCCCCCAACCCCTGCCTCCAAAAATAAAGATAAATATGCTTAGCCAAAATAAATTGCTGAGGAGCCGAACATCTGTTAAGAACTGGAGGGAGATTAGTTGTGTTACCAGCCGGTTAAAGTGAGTCAACCTGACGCGTGTGATGAGAGATTTTAAAGATGACATGAAACGGCATTCAGAGCAAGAACGCCAGAGGCATTTTGAGCCGGGGACGCTGAAACTTTCAGTGGCTTTATGTCATACTAAATACTGTTTTTTTTTTTCTAAAATTAAACTGAATAGACTGGAAAACTTATCTCTACTTAACAACAATTAACCTTTACAGAATGTTTACTGACAAAATCACGGCTAAAGTGGGCCCATACATGGTAATATTAGTCATGCAAAACGGCCTTTATTTTGTCCATTGGTCACAAGCTGAACCTTAAGGAAACCCATGCAAATCACCCCAGGCACAAAAGACATCTATTTTCATAGTTCTTTGAGTGGTGCACCAGAAAGCCACATTAAGCTGCATGAGGAACAGTTATACCATTACACAATGCACACCAACCAAGTGAAGTGGAAATGAGGAAACCCAGGCAAGCTCACACATTATAATACGATAAATAAAATGTAGGGCTAAGCAGTGTGCGAATGATTAGAATTGTAAGAATTATTTGGGGATTTGCCAGAGGAAATGGTCTCCAGCTCAATAGTAAAAACAGCAACAACAGCAGTGTGCATCTCTTGCCCACGTACGGATCTGTCTGTTGTCTCTGGCATACTGCTGGTTGCCGCTCGTCTGTGAGTTTGTGTATGGTCTGGGTAGATTGTGGAACTGAATTGCCCCTCTGGGATAAGTAAAGTTGTCTGAATCTGAATCGGAAATGTCTTTCAGCTCAATAAACTGAAGTCTTACAATTGCTGAAGTGGTAGGCGGTCTAGTTCCACACTGAGACAGAGAGAGGTTTTGATTTGATGGATCTCTTGACGAAATCTGAGCCTTTTGCCAAAGTCAAATTCTATAGGATAAGGTTATTTTTTTCTTTTCTGTTTTTTAAAGATGATTTTATTAGATACCGATAGTCGAGAGAGACGGCAAAGGCAGGGGAGAGAGAGGGAATGACATGCAGCAAAGGGCCCGGGCCAGATTCGAACCCGGGCCGCCGCGGTAAGGACTCAGCCTTATGTGGTATGCACTCTACCAGGTGAGCCAGTGGGGCACCCCCAGGATAAGATAATTTGAAAATCAGTGAATCTTCTTTTTCTGCATGTGTTTGGAGTTAGTGGCGTGCTCAGTCCTCTCTGTAGTTAAGTAATATATTTTTTGTTGGGTGCTCTTTGGTCCAAGTTTAGTAGTTTCAGATGAGAAAAAGAGAACAAATCTCTCTGACCAAGGCACTCCGTGTAATCAAAATGTCTTTATTGGAACTTGGACATATCCAAAAAGGACCTAAAAATGCCCACGCATAGCGGCTCTGGCCTTCTTCAGGGCATAGTGAGACAGCTCTTCCTGTCCTCATCTTCCTCTGTCACACCAGCCACCTGCATGTCCTCCCTCACCACATTCATAGACCTCCTCTTTGGCCTTCCTCTTTTCCTCTCCCCTGGCAGCTCCATATTCAGCATCCTTCTCCAAATATACCCAGCATCTCTCCTCCACACATGGCCAAGCCATCTCAATCTTGCCTCTCTTGCTTTGTCTCCAAACCGTCCAACCTGAGCTGTCCCTCTAATATACTTGCTCCTAATCCTGCCCTTCTTCATCACTTCCAATGAAAATCTTAGCATCTTCAACTCTGCCACCTCCAGCTCCACCTCCTGTCTTTTCATAAGTCTCACTGTCTCCAAACCATATAACATAGCTGGTCTCACAACCATCTTGTGAACCTTCCCTTTAACTCTTGCTGGTAGCCTTCTGTCACAAATCACTCCTCACACTCTTCTCCACCCACTCCACCCTGCCTGTGCTCTCTTCTTCACTTCTCTTCTGCACTTCCGGTTACTTTGAACAGTTGACCCCAAATCAATGAATAAAACATCCAAAAACGAAAGAAAAACAAAACCCTGACATGCACACATGTAGGCCTTTACTACAGCCGAATGATCGCAGTAGTAAAAAAAAATTCTAAACTTGTTATGTTTAAACTGTTGTGTTTAAATAATACCAGGAGCCGGGGCTCCCGCGGCTCACTCAGCCCCCCACTTCCCCCATCCTTGATTCCGAGTGTGACTTTCTTCTGTAATGTGACCCGTTTCCAAGTAAAACAGGATGTTATGGCAGGACAACATGCATAGACCGATGTGATTTGAGCCTTCAGGATTTGTAGGAGCGGTGCAAAACATTTCCTGATATTATTGGTTGGGACGGTTCTCGCCCGCTCCCGCTGACTTGTCAACACAATCACAAATACTTGACTGTTTTAGGGGAAGCTGAGGTGAATAGATTTTGATATTAATTAGATTAAAAAAAGGACATTTTTGTGAAAAAAATTATTTGGTATAAGTTGAGGAATAGGTGCATAATATGATTGGAGAAACAAGATAAGGTAAAAAAAAAAAACAAGCCAGTTTTCATTTCACGTCTTTACCAAATAAATGACTTTAAGCAAAGCTGTAGCTAATTACACATGCTGGTTTGGCCTTAAGATATGATAAACATCAGACTGCTGGCTTTCAATGGGAACGTGTATATATTGAATTTCAGTAATTTCCAAAACTATACATAACATGTGGAAGTTTAGGGAGAAAATGAGCTAAAGCTAAATGTACTCGTATGTCTGTTCTTAGATGAGCATCAACAATCTACTACTACTACTACTTTCAGTGGCTCCCGTTAGGGGTCGCCACAGCAGATCATCCGTTCCCATTTCTTCCTGTCTTCTGCATCTTCCTCTGTCACACCAGCCACCTGCATGGCCTCCCTCACCAAATCCATAAGCCTCCTCTTTGGCCTTCATCTTTTCCTCCGGTCTGGCAGCTCCATATTCAGCATCCTTCTCCCAATATACCCAGCATCTCTCCTCCACACATGTCCAAGCCATCTCAATCTTGTCTCTCTTGCTTTGTTTCAAAACTGTCCAACCTGAGCTGTCCCTCTAATATAATCGTTCCTAATCCTGTCCTTCTTCGTCACCCCCAATGAAAAGTTTAGCATCTTCAACTCTGCCACCTCCAGCTCCACCTCCTGTCTTTTCATCAGTGCCACTGTCTCCAGACCATATAACACAGCTGGTCTCACAACCATCTTGTAAAACTTCCCTTTAACTCTTGCTGGTACCCTTCTGTCGCAAATCACTTCTGACACACTTCTCCACCAACCTCCACCCTACCTGCACTTTCTTCTTCACCTCTCTTCTGCACTCCCCGTTTAAACTCATACGCCTTCATCACCTCTACTCCTTGCATCCTCACTATTCTGCTGTCCTCCTTCTCATTCACACATGTGTATTCCGTCTTCCTCCTACTGACTTTCATTCCTCTTCTCTCCAGTGCATACCTCCACCTCTCCAGGCTCTCCACCTGCAACCTACTCTCTCTACAGATCGCAATTTCATCTGCAAACATCATAGTCCACGGAGACTCCTGCCTGATCTCATCCATCAACCTGTCCATCACCATTGCGAACAAGAAAGGGCTCAGAGCCGATCCTTGATGTAATCCCACCTCCACCTTGAACCCATCCGTCATTCCAACTGCACACCTCACCATTGTCAACTTCCCTCATACATATCCTGCACCACTCCTACATACTTCTCTGCAATTCCCGACTCCCTCATACAATACCACACCTCCTCTCTCGGCACCCTGTCGTAGGCTTTCTCTAAATCCACAAAGACACACTGTAACTCAATGTAATATGCGGATCATAAATCAGATGAACATCTACAATCCTTTTCATAAATGGGCACCAGTGAAATAAACATCAGAGATGCTTTGCTACATGCAGAAGCTGCAGGGGCTACTTAAGATGTTGCAAGTTCCAGTGGGTTTC
Source organism: Lampris incognitus (assembly GCF_029633865.1). Classification (NCBI taxonomy): domain Eukaryota; kingdom Metazoa; phylum Chordata; class Actinopteri; order Lampriformes; family Lampridae; genus Lampris; species Lampris incognitus. Next base: position 53,070,438 of record NC_079217.1, read on the forward strand.
TCTCTCACACTTCTGTGAATGTGTGAGGGTGTTGCCCTGATGTTGAAACCGTTGCCAGTGGTCAGTACATGTGTGATAAGCAGAATTCGTTTGATGAGAATCAACCAACAATCTCATTTGAAAGGTTTTTGTTTTTTTTGTAATGGGATGCATCAGGTCCCTGCAGGAGATTGAAAACAATCTACATGGATTTATAGGCAAGATTTATGGACGAGGCTGCCATCTATTGGACAAGATTGCATAATGCAACCTGTGTAGTTTCGAGCGGTGAGCTACAATAGAAAGAAAAGCAGTATGGCTATTTTAAGACTTCCTGGAACTGCATAGTAGGTAAAACTGGATCCACAGCAGAATTTGTTAGTCTAGATCAGCCTCGCTGACTGCTTACCAGCCCACTGTAACACGCGTCTGTTAAGCCCGGTCTGACCCTCATTTCGAAGGCCTTGCAATGGCACACCTGGCTGGCTGACGTTTATGAAGATTGTTTGTGAAAACGATTTTGTGTTTGCGTGTGGGTGCTGTGGTTTTCTCAAAGGTCTGCCATTGAAAGTTTCGCTTTTTATTTTCAGGAGTATTCTTTTTTTTCCATTTCCATTTTTGTTTTTATGGTTCGATATGAACTGACGAGAGAATAGTTTTATGCACGCTATTTGGGCTCGGATATTTGGGCTCGCTGAAAAAAGTGGTTGTATGAAAACAATCTTGTTTTCACATTGTTGTAACTGTAGCTGTGTGTGTGTGTGTGTGTGTGTGTGTGTGTACGTGGTGATACCGACAGAGGAAAAGTAGCTGTAAAGGGCAGCACTGCGGCAGGTTCTGTTATGGTGAACACATTTGCAGTCTCACCCTGTCACACTCTGCTGTGTTGGGAAACCGGCTGTTGAAATTGGGGAAGCAACAAATCGATGAATGAAGAGTGGGGAAAGTTGTACGAACGTGTCGCTCCTCGTTTGGCTGTAAATTCAGAAGTGTCTTGCGTGACACAGGAAGACAACAGAAAGGACAAAGAAAAAAGGGACGAAGAAGGTGACAAGTTACCACAAGTTACCAGAAACTAACCTGCATTGTGCATAAACACGCACACACACACACACACGTCTGTGGGCCCTCTCGGTTTCTTTGTGCACTTTGTTGCCTCCTCCTCTCTCTCCCCCCCCCCCCCCCCCCCAGTCAGGCATTCGTTTCCTCTTCGTTGCTCTGCCTCTCCATTTGCCGTGCTGGTTTGTGCGCTTGTCGTTCCTCCGTGCGGGAGCAGTCCTCAGGAGCACGTTGGGACAGGTAGGAGGAAATAGGAGCTTTTATCTCTCCTCCTACTCTTTTCTGCCCTCCGTTGTCTTTCTCTCTCGTACTAAGCGTCTACCCCTCCATTCTGCTTTGTGTCGGTGATTCAAACAAGGAAGGCGGTCGTTTTGGTGTGTAGTTCTTTGTTGTTTGGGAAACTCCTGTCTGAATGTGTTATCTGCCGCTGACTGTGAGATTTATTGGCAGGATGGACGCTCGCTTTCCCGCCGGTAGAAAGAAACTGTTTTGTTATCAGGTACTTGCTAAGGCAGTCCCTTTGGACAGGCAAATTGTGATGCAAAAGAGGCTGGCGGTGTTGACCTTGGCAAGGATGGAGGTTGGGAATGGAATAAAATCAGTGAGTTGGTTCAGCCTATAGAGAGGTAAAGTCTAAAGTAGAATGAAAATGGAAACGTAAGCAAGATTACTTTAAAGACTCAGTTTTGCTGCTGGTCCCATTTTGTTGCCGTTTGGTAGCCAACTCGGCCACTCGGAGCCAGGTTTATGGAGATTTATGACGGCACAGTCTGATGTTGTCTCTTCGGAAGCAGGGACAAGTGTGTGAAGTTGGTTTGGTTGAATCAGGTTTTTATCCCCCCCCCTTTTTTTTCTCTCCCCAATTGCATTTGGCCAGTTACCCCACTCTTTCGAGCTGCCCTGGTCGCTTCTCCACCCCCTCTGCCGATCCGGGGAGGGCTGCAGACTACCACATGCCTCCTCCGATACACCTGGAGTCGCCAGCCGCTTCTTTTCACCTGACAGTGGGGAGTTTCGCCAGGGGGATGTAGCACATGGGAGGATCACGCTATTCCCCCCAGTTCCCCCTCCCCCCACAAACAGGCGCCATGACCGACCAGAGGATGCACTAGTGCAGCAACCAGGACACATACCCACATCCGGTTGTCAGAAAGACCTATCCGGCAACGCTGGGTGGTTGTCCCTGATCACACATACAGCTTCCACCTGTAAGATTTACTGATGGCATTTCTTCACACATGATGTGACGGCGCCTTCTGTCTCGTAGAATAGTGTAGAATAGAATACGCTATTTGCCATTGTACATACTACATAGAACGAATTTGTTCTCTGCATTTAACCCATCCTGTTGTGTAGGAGCAGCTGCAGCACCCGGGGACCAACTCCAGTTCTTCTTTCTATTGCCTTGCTCAGGGGCACAGACAGGCATATTAACCCTAACGTGTGTGTTTTTGACGGTGGGAGGAAACCGGAGCACCTGGAGGAAACCCACGCAGACACGGGGAGAACATGCAAACTCCACACAGAAAGGACCTGGGTTGGCCTGGGGTTCGAACCCAGGACCTTCCTGCTGTGAGGCAACAGTGCTGACCACTGGCACACCGTGCTGTGGAGGATGCCTTTTATATTGTAAACTACGGCATCTCAAGGACATCTTTTTTTTTTAATTATTACTATTTATCTGGAATTTCGGCATTCTCGATTTTTCATATGACTCTGTGCCGCACAGCTAACTATTGCTCTCATCCCCTACGCCGACTGAGCCAAGCCGTTTTATTTCTAGGGTGGTCCATTTACCCGACATTTTTAAATATACCCTTACAGGTTTACAAATCAATCTGTCGCCTCAGACAAAAGCCTGCTGTTAACAAGTCGTGGATATAGTCCTTGTGATCGGTTCACCTGCTCCTGTGAAATCATGCTAATACGGCAATCTGATGGCTCTTTTTTTTTTGGCATTATCTTCATTTATTTTATTTTTCTGTACGTGTTACTAGGTCGCGAGTCGACAGTGCTGATATGATTTTTAATGGAATATCGACTGCAGCTTGTGAATAATAATAATAATTCGTTTTATTTGTATATTATTTAAGGACGCTTTAAATAAGATTAAAAAAACAAAAGCAACACATCAAAAACATTAAACACACAACATTAATTGCACATTAAAATCCATTCTGAAGCAGTGAGTATTGATTAATGATGTGAATGCGGACAGATCGGTGCAGTCTCTGATGTGTTGCCCCAGGTCAGGTGCTTGGTCCTGTGGGGTGGAGACAGCAGGTTGGCGTTGGAGGAGTGAAGGCTGCAGGAAGGAGTATGGTAGTGCAGCAGGTCGGTGAGGTAGGAGGGGGCCTGGTTATTGAGGGCTTTGTGAGTGAGGAGAAGGACTTCGAATTGGATCCGTCGTGGAGCAGGGAGCCAGTGGAGGTTCTGGAGGAGGGGGGTGATGTGGTCATGGGAGTGGGTGAGCAGGTGAGCAGCAGAGTTCGGGATGTACTGGAGCTTGTTTAGGACTTTGGGGGGTGAGCCGTAGAGAATCCTGTTGCAGTAGTCGATCCTGGGTGTGATGGGGCGCCCCGGTGGCTCACCTAGTAAAGCGCGTACCACATAAGGCTGAGTCCTTACCGCAACGACCTGGGTTCGAATCCAGTTCAGGCCCTTTGCTGCATGTCATCCCCCTCTCTCCCCTGCCTTTCCGGTCTCTCTTGACTATCAGTATCTAATAAATGTGGAAAATGCCAAAAAATAATCTTTAAAAAAAACCCATCTAGATGTGATGAAGGCATGGATCAAGGTTTCAACAGCAGAGAGGGAGAGTGATGGATGGAGTGAGCTATGTTTTTTTTAGGCGGACAAAGGCAGTTTTGATTGACATGGTGTTCAAAGTAGAGGATGCTGTCAAAAAGTTTTTTTTTTTTTAGATACTTTGGTGCAGCACCCAGGGACCAACTCCAGTTTGTCTTGCCATGCCTCGGTCAGGGGCACAGACAAGAGTATTAACCCTAACATGCACGTCTTTTTTGATGGTGGGAGAAACCAGAGCACCCAAAGAAACCCACCGCAGACACAGGGAGAACATGCAAACTCCACACAGAGGATGACCTGGGGTGACCCCATGGTTGGACAATCCCAGGGTTCGGACCCAGGACCTTCTTGCTGTGAGGTGACGGTGCTAACCACCATGAAAACTGATTCCAAGGTTGTGAGTGTGTGGGGAGGGAGACAGAGTGGCGTTATTGATGGCAAGGTAGGAGTTGTAGGCGGTTTCAGTAAGGGATTTGGGACCAGTGATGATCATGTCAGATTTATCACAATGTAGTTTGAGGAAGTTGGCTCACAGCCATGATTTGATTTCAGTGAGGCAGTTGGTCAGAGTTGGGTATGTTGTGGTGATGTAGTGTCGATTTGATGGAAATTAAGAGCTGGATGTCATCAAGATAACAAACACACAAACATCCACTCACATTTGAGGTCAGTAGGTTCACTCAGTCTGTTGAGGCTAGATTTTGTTGTGTTTATTTGCATGTCTCTAGAAAAACTCTCCCCACCAATATAAACTGCTTTCATTGCAACAGATAAATTATGGTTTTGGTTTTTGTTTTGTTTTTTTGATGGTCTGTAGCAATAGATGTATTAATAACTGGTTGTGTATGCAAACATGTGACTGTCAAATACATGCGCGGTTGTCAAAACTAGTGTATAGGTGTTTGAGTTACACAGAGCCATTGATAATATTTGCGTGTGTGTGTGTGTGTGTGTGTGTGTGTGTGTGTGTGTGTGTGTGTGTTCTTTTAAAATGGAAACCACTGAATTAGGAATTTGGGCGGCGCAGTGGTTAGCACAGTCACCTCACAGCAAGAAGGTCCTGGGTTCGAGTCCCGGGGTTGTCCAACCTTGGGGGTTGTCCTCTGCGTGGAGTTTGCATGTTCTCCCCGTGTCTGGGTGGGTTTCCGGGTGCTCTGATTTACTCCTACAGTCCAAAGACGTGCAGGTTAGGTGAATCGGCCATACTAGATTGTCCCTAGGTGTGAATGTGTCGGCCCTGTGATGGACGGGCGGCCTGTCCACGGTGTCTCCCCGCCTGCCGCTCGACGACTGCTGGGATAGCCTGCAGCATCCCCACGAACCTGAGAGCAGGATAAGCGGTTTGGATAATGGATGGATAGATGGATGGATGAATTATGCATGTGCATTTTAAGAGTTTGTGTGTGAGCAGAGAGGAAGGGTCCCCGTTTCTTCAACAACATTATGTTTGACGGCTGGCAGGGGTAAGAACTGGTTAGATGGGGTAGCTAGGTTGTAGTCCTCATTGCACTCTGCTAGGGAAAAGGGAGGAACTGTGTCAACGGGTCAGATTCCCTTACTCGTGAAAGTTGTGTACAGTCAAAAGTGTGTTATCAAAGAGCAAAAAAGTGTTTAGCTATAGCAAAGGGACTTAAACGTAGTCAGTGTGGAATTTGTTACTTGCCATGAAATCCAAAGATGTCATGTGGGGACCTATGAGAAAATAATGTGGACTGTTGAATATCAAATCTTTTTTATATATTTTTTGCCTTTTCCCCCATTTTTCCTCCCCAATTGTACTTGGCCAATTGCCCCACTCTTCGCTGCTCCACCCTCTCTGCCGATCCGGGGAGGGCTGCAGACTACCACATGGCTCCTCCGATACATGTGGAGTCACCAGCCGCTTCTTTTCACCTGACAGTGAGGAGTTTCACCAGGGGGACGTAGCACGTGGGAGGTTCACGCTATTCCCCCCCAGTTCCCCCTCCCCCCGGAACAGGCGCCCCGACCGACCAGAGGAGGCGCTAGTGCAGTGACCAGGACACATACCCACATCCGGCTCCCCACCCGCAGACACAGCCAATTGTGTCTGTAGGGATGCCCGATCAAGCAGAGGGAACATGGGGATTCGAACCGGCGATCCCTGTGTTGGTAGGCAACGGAATAGACCGCTACGCCACCCGGACGCCCTTCAAATCTTTTTTTGGATGTGATTGTTCAGTGTCATATTGCTTTCTCCCACGGTTCTTATTTGTCTCATTGAGCAAAAAGACATGTGTTTGGCAGCATCCGATGGTTAAAGCGTAATCCTAGTTTAGTGTATTTATTGTAAGAGCCAGCTGCTGAACAGCAGGGACCAAAACTACTGCAGGCACTAGCTGAGAAGTGCTCGCTTTTGACCTCCTGCCCAGGGATACATGCAACAGTCAAGTATATTTAGCTGGACTGTGGGTGTTTTATAAGTTGGGTCGCAGCCTTTACTGAATTGTTCAGAACTGGCTCTAAATATGCTGACACACGACAATCTGTGGCCAAACCTTTTTTACTGCAGGGCAGTGCAGGTAGGACTGGAGAACTTGTCAGTCATTTGATATTGTACTGAATAGATCTTCTAAATGCTTTCCTATTATTGTCTTAGCCGTTTCGGGACTTCTTGCGTGGCCAAATCTGGCTCCGAAATTGGATAAAATAAATTCTCAAAAGCATGTGCAAATAGTTATCGTCAGAGACACATCTTGTCAGTGCCGTGCTGTGTAGAACTTGCTGGTGTGTCTGGGATTTGGTATTTTTATCTCTTAAGAGATAAAGAAGGGTATTGAGCCGGGTGGTTTACGGCACACCACATTCCTCTCTGGGCCATTGTCCATCTAAACAGCCATGATTGTGACTCAAAAGAGAAGGAAATGGATTGAAGCAGGGGCGAAAAGGGGAAGTTCAACAATGGATAAATCGAAAGCAGGCCTGTGTGTCCACTGTAGATGTTCCCATCGGTGTTACACGTCTGTTTTTGCCGTTACATGTGGGATTTATTACATTTCATGTTTGTATATGTGAGTATGCCGGTGACATAATTTCTTCAAAGGGGTCACAATCGTGTATATGTAGTAGACTTGCAAAAAAGTGGCTTAAGTTGTGTGACGAGTGGATACTTGATTGACAGATGAGGAAGTGAGAATTGTTTTTGCTGAGAAATTGAGTCATTAATTGCATATAAATAGATGCCATTATGCCGAGTTGCGAAATTTTTGTCTTAGTGCATTGTATACTTGGTAAGATTAGGTGCGTGTGTTGTCTTGTGTGAGCGTTTTGGGGGATTGTCACATTTGGGTTTGCGTGAATCATTTCATCTCTGCACCAAGTGTGTCTGTGTGTGTCTTTTGGAGGGATCCAGAGGTATGTCGTGTTTACATGGTTATTTTATCTCCCCGCACAAGGCAGGTCTAGGCTTGCCACATGGAGTCACAGGTGGAGCAAAAGAGGGAGTGAGAGAGTAAGGGGCGCAAAAGGACTCTGATATCTGACATTTACGTAGCTTTGAGGAGCACACGGCGTCTCTAGAATGAGCGTTAAAACTTCATTAGAAGATGAGGACTTCAGAGTAAAACACAGCTGATACAGAGCCCTGTCGCTCGGTTGTAGTATGGCGGTTAGTTTAATAGTATGGGCAACGCCAGCTTAGATTTATGAAAGCGTAACGTCATCGTAACAACCTTCATCGACTTTAGTGAGGGAGCTGGTTTTTGGATTCTTTGTTAAAAGAAGCTGTTTTCATTGGAAATATTAAGGAATTTCTTTTTTCCCTCTTCTTCTTCATCTGATTTTGAGAAAGCTGATGCCAGAAACCCGAAGCTCTGAGCCGCTTTGTGACTACAACCCGGATTTTGTCATTCCTAACTACTTGCAGTTAAAGCCGATGCAGTTAGTTAACTAGCGCTAAGATGATGGAGAGGAGGTGACGACATTGGAAAAAGGAGGAATGGAGAAAGGCATTCCTCTGGAATGAATAGAATCAGCCGCCTCTTTGGGGTTTTTACCCGAGCTCCCTCTACCGGGGAGACTGAGGACTCCTCTCCTCTCCATCCCTCCTCTGATCGCCTTCCCTCTACTCCTCCCTCCCTCAGCCCTCCCCAGGGAGAGACGGCCATCGATGAGGTGCAGATGGACCAAACTCCACTCGTCCCACCCCGCATCAGGACAACGCCAGTGCCGGATAGCACTCAGCAAAATGCACAGCAGTTGACCCGCTCCATCGCGAAGCCTGTTCTCCCTGCCAGAAGGGTCCCCAAACCCCCGCCCAACACCGGTGAGTTGTACACGCCACTAAATGGTCATCGGATCCATGTAAAATTGCTTTAAAAGTCTGCTGCATTTGTTCCAAAGAACTGTTTGTTTTTTGGGGTTTTTTTCCCACTGAACTTATTTCATCATAAGCAAATAGGACGTGTCCCAATGTGCTGAATTCTTTGCTCTTTGTAAACATCTGTGGCCATAGTGCAGATAAAACAGTGGTGATATCTTTTACTTTAGCAACATCCAGGTGCAAGTCACGATATGAGCCCGGTCAGACTGGGTGAGAGACACAACCCGATCTGTGTTGTCTTGTGACAAAGCTTGTGACCAGGTTGACATACATCCTCTGGCAGCCTTCTTTTTGAGTTATCATTGCGTGTTAGTTTTTGATCTTGACAAAAACTTTTTGGTACACACAATCTCACGCCAGGGGAAATCATCATCGTCCTATCCGACTGAATTACCCAAGATGGGAACTGCCTTTCACAATCAATGAATTTGCTCAGTGTAAAACTCGTGCTGGGGATTGGGAAATCATGACCAAACAGTGCATGTTTTACTATAAGGGGTGTGAGCTGCATAGGGGAGGAATGATATGGCAGTGATGGGATGGTAGGACTTCTTTATGCAAGCAAGCAGTAGTATTTTTCCCACAAGTGAGAGAATATATTTTGCTGTTTCGTTCTCTGTCAGTAAAGGGGGCATTATCGTTCAGGCTTTTCCACATCAAACTCTTTAAATTAATCTTCCGTGTCATCAAGTCCACCCTAAACTGACTGTGTGGAAAAAACAAAAACAAAATGACATTAAGAGTTTCAACAGTGTGCTTTAGGAAGAGCTATGTCTGGTTTGAGTGATATAATCAGTTGTGCATGCTGTAGTCCTAAGACCGAATTGGTTCAAATTCATACTCATGCTTGACCTTATTTTCCAGGGCACTCAGTCCTCCGCATCCAGTCTTGGGTCTTTCTGTGAGAAGCCTCAAACAACCGTTTGCCTTCAGTAGTGTTGCAGATAGCATCTGTGTTATCAAACACCACTGCTCTCCATTTACAGTAGCCCTTATCGAATAACAAAGTCATGTGCTTAGTGGGCAGGCGGCCTCTTTACCAGTTATGAAAAATCTTACTTTTAACCCAAATAAACTGACATTCTACTGACCTCTTCAGCTCAGTTACAATCACAATATACATGAATGGGTCACTGTCTTCTCTTATTTCTGCTCAGCTGAACTTATCGCTAGTCTGTGCACAGCACATGCGCAGACTTCTCATTTAACAAATCTCACAAATCAGGTTTTTTTTTTCTTTGCTTTTTTTTTTCTTGTTTCTCCCAACCTGTCCTGCATTGCTTTAGGGAATGTGAGTCTAAACTCTTACATCTCTTTTGTAACTTAACCAGCCAAGTAAACAAAGAGCACATTCCAGTCTAGAGGCATAACCTCTAGGATTGGGACATGCATAAACCCAGATACAGTCACGTCAGTCATAGCCAATTCAAGGACTCACTGCTTTTTTGGTGGTAAACAAATGAAGCTGTAAACGTTTTTTTTTTGTCTCAATCAATAATGCAGTAGTAACACTACATAAGCGATATACTGCGTTAGTATACCATTACTACATCTATTACCCTCAGACACCTTTCAGCACTGCTCCCCCTCACAATATCTAACAGCCCAGTGTCAACGGGGAAGGCCTACAAGTTTCTGGAAACTGCTATTTCCAAAGATCTGAAGTGGGAAACCAACATCAGTTCCATTCTAATAAAGACGCAGTAGAGGAAGTTCTTTCTGCAGCAGTTGAGGAAGTTTGGTCTGCCACAGGAGCTGTTGAGCCAGTTCCACACTGCAGTCAATCTGTCCTGTGCACATCCATCACGGTTTGGTTCGGAGCAGCACAAAACAGGAGAGGAACAAACTGCAGCCAACAGTAGGGACAGCAGAAAAAAATCATTGGTGCTCCCCTGCCCACCCTGCAGGACTTATACACCTCTAGAGCTCAAAAATGGATGGGCGGAATCAGCACAGACCCCCCCCCCCCCCGACACACACCCAGGACCAGTCTGTTTGAACTCCTACCCTTTGGAAACACTACAGAGCAATGTGCACCAAAACCACCAGACAAATGGACAAAAGTGAAACAAAACAAAAATGAGTGGGGGAGCCGGATCTAGCAAGAAACAGAAAACGTACCATTTCCATGTGGAATGGGAGGAGGACTTTTTTTCCACCATGTCTTATTCCAAATGCGTTTGTCTCATCTGTCAGTCTAGCATTGCTATCCCAAAGAAAGGAAATGTGGAGAGGCACTTTCGAACTGTTCATAAAAACTATGACAATGACTTCCCTCCGAAAAGCGAGCTGAGAAAGAGAAAGGTGAGGGAACTAAAATCGCAGTTAATCGCCCAGCAGTCACTTTTCACGCAGCCTTATTCAAAGGCAAAGGCAGTCACCGAAGCATCTTTACAGGTGAGTCACTCCATCATTAAGCATAAGAAAGCCTTCCAAGATGGAGAGATGATGAAAGAGGCCTTCCTTGAGGCAGCAGATTCGTTGTTTCGGGACTTTAAAAACAAATCAGAAATAATATCTTCAATCAAAGCTCTCCAGTTATCAAGAGATTCCGTCACAAGGCACTGTGAAGTGATGGGCGATGATTTGACACAGCAGCTTTGGAGGGACATCGTGGACTGCGAGTGTTTCTCACTACAATTGGACGAGTCTACGGACATAAGTGATACGGCCCAATTGTGCATTTTCATTCGCATGGTGTTTCATGTTGGCGGATGGTATGAGACATGACGTCCCAGAGGTGCTCGATTGGATTCAGGTCTGGGGAACGTGCAGGCCAGTCCATAGCATCAATGCCCTTGACATACAGGAACTGCTGACACACTCTGGCCACATGAGGACGAGCATTGTCATGCATGAGCAGGAACCCAGGGCCCACTGCACCAGCATATGGTCTGACAATGGGTCTGAGGATCTCATCCCGGTACCTAATGGCAGTCATGGTACCTCTGGCTAGCACGTAGAGGTCTGTGCGGCCTTCCAAGGATATGCCTCCTCAGACCATCACTGACCCACCGCCAAACCGGTCATGCTGGAGGATGTTGCAGGCAGCAGAACGTTCTCCACAGCGTCTCCAGACTCTATCACGTCTGTCACATGTGTTCAGTGTGAACCTGCTCTCATCTGTGAAGAGCACAGGGCGCCAATGGCGAATCTGCCAACCAGGATGTTCTCTGGCGAAGGTCAATCGGGCTGCACGGTGTTGGGCTGTGAGCACAGGCCCCAATTGTGGATGTCGGGCCGTCATACCATCCTCATGCGTTCTGTTTCTCACTGTTTGAGCAGAAACCTGCACATTAGTGGCCCGTTGAAGGTCGTTTTGTAGGGCTCCGGCAGTGCTCCTCCTGTTCCTCCTTGCACAAAGGACCAGATAGCGGTCCTGCTGCGGGGTTGTTGGCCTCCTGCGGCCCCCTCCACGTCTCCTGGTGTACTGGCCTGTCTCCTGGTACCTCCTCCATGCTCTGGACACTGTGCTGGGAGACACATCAAATCTTCTTGCCACAGCACGCATTGATGTGCCATCCTGGATGAGCTGCACTACCTGAGCAACTTCTGTAGGTTGCAGATACCGCCTCATGCCACCTCTGGTGGTGAGGGCACTAGCAAAATGAAAAACTAACCAAAGATCGGCCAGAAAAGATGAGGACAGGCAAATGGTCTGTGGCCACCACCTGCAAATCCATTCCTTTTATAGGGATTATCTTGCAAATTGTCTAATTTCCACCTGGTGGAAATTAGACAATTTACCAACAGGTGAAATTGATTCACAAATCAGTGTTGCTTCCTAACTGGACAGGTTAATATCTCAAAAGTGTGATTGACTTGGAGCTACATTGCATTGCTTATGTGTTCCCTTTATTTTTTTGAGCATTGTATATACGGGAGAAGACATTACTTGTGAGTGCTGCTAATTCTAATAATTTACCTGAATTTGGACTTGTGAGAAATATCTCTGTAATTAATTTATCATTTTATTGTTTTGAGTTCCAGCAGCACAATACTATTTGTTATGATAGAGATTACATGGCATATAAAATAGAGATTCCAAACGTGGCACAAGCAAATGAATTGATATCTGCCGATAACCTTATAGATTTCACTCCATATTACAGTTTTACACACAAGGATATGACATATGTCCTTACGAAATATTATCTTGGAGATGTGATTGGACTACACAAAGCCTCATCTGATGTATCCAAGGCTCCTCGTTTTTGGTTTTTACCAATTTTCACCAAAAAATACCCAGATTTTTTAAAAGTAGCAGATCGGTTTAAACTGATTTTCACCCGGATTTTATGTTTCCACAGATCCAAAAGTTGTTCGTGTGAGGTTATGTAACAGTGTCCTCTTTTGGCGAAATTTGGCATGCTGGATGGCTTTGAAAAGTAAAAACCAAAAACGCTGAGCCTTGAATGTATTGTAAAAGGCGCACTGTTTCATATGGTTCTCTCTAGTGGACAAACTGTGTGACTGAATGTGTGAATATTGTTTCTTGAAGATATGCATCTTTGACTTTGGCATTGCAATTTCTTGTTACTTATTGACCAACATGAGCTGATAAATAAGTACTACCCCAGCTAGCTCATGTATCAAAATAACCTGAATCTAAAGAAATGCTGCAACAGCGAATCAGCTGTTTAATAAGCCTCCTTAGAGGACCTAAACTGAAAACACTGCAAGAGACAGGGAGTGACTGTATGAGCAACAGAGCAAGAGCGCTAAACTCTGACTCAAACTGAAACTTTGTGCCATAAGTAGACATAGTTTACTTGAAGTAATAACAGCCTTTGATATTTTCATATGTGATAATGATGATGCTTGCAGGATCCTACTGCATGAACCACATGCATTGCTACATTGTGACTCAGAATGCAGTCTATGGGTCGAGGGTCATTTCGGTTTTTGTCATGTGTTTGTGAGCCATGCAGTTTTTGTTGAGCATGATAATTTGTATTGTGCTGTGTGTGTTGCGTAGACCAGACCACTGTTATCTTAATATGTGAAATGTGAAGCAGCAGGTTCTGACAGTCTGAAAGCATTAGCAATGAATGAAAATAGATCAGCAAACTTTTATAATTGTCATTTCATAAGATTCTTAAATTGAGAAGTTTGTAAGTGATCTTACTCTTAAAATAAGGAAAACAATCTTATTCCTCTTCTGGGATATTATGGAAAACATTGTTATAGCTTGTTACTGGTTCAAATGAGCTCAAAATTAGCTGGAATATCTTATTAAGATTAAGGTAGATGTATTTTCTTAAAATGAGATTACTTTTCTAATGCAAAACATGCTTGTCAAGATTATTTTTCTTTTTAGACAAAAATAAGACTGATTTACCAGAAACAAGGCTTTTTTACTTTCTTGAAATTACTTTTTTTGCAGTGTAGGCCCTGAGAGACATATAAACTGAAGAGGAAACACTGGGAAAATTGGTGTGGGAGAAACTAATGAGAGAGGTCTCAGACTACTACAGTTTGCACGCGAACAACAACTGGTTCTGGCAAACATGCTTCACCCTCACAGGAACTCGTGGAAAACTACATGACACTCAGCGGACGGCATAAACCACAGCCAAATAGTCTACATACTAATGTCAAAAAGGTTTCAATCAAACATTGTAAGAAATAAAACAAGATAATTTCCTGAAGCTGATATAGGAAGCGACCACGATTTTGTGATGGTGACCATCAGCATAAAGCTGAAAAAGCAGAAAAGAGAAAAGAATGGTAGAATTAACTGACCTTGAAAAACTAAAAAATGCAAATGTTAGAAACGAATTCCAAGCCATAATTGGAGGATGTTTTGCTGCTCTCCAGAACTTAGACAATGTTGAAGAAGTGACCGAAAAGTTCTCGGAAGAAATAAACAAAGCTGCGCTAGAAATAGTAGTTAAAAAGAAGTCCAAGAAACATCAATCGATTGAACATAGAACTTTGAAGCTATGTGACAGAAGACGCAAAGCCAAGGCTCTGAAGTACAGCTCTGAAGAATGCAAGGAGGAATACAGAAACTGTAACAGCGAAGTGAAAGCTGCAATGAAGAAAGATGAGGAATGGATTGAACAAGAATGTCCAAGTATTGATAAAAACCTGAGGCACAACAACACTAAAATGGCTTTCCAAATGGTGAAGAAATTAACTACAGAACAAAACGTAAAGACATATGCTATTAACGACGCAAATGGAGAACTGATCTCAGACAAAAAAAGGGATTGAAAAAAGGTGGGCGGAATACTGCAGTGATCTTTACAATTGTGACCTCAATGAAAAGCAGGAAGTATACAACCAACTGATAGTTGATGAGAACAAAGGCGCAGAAGACCGAGATCACATCTTAAGATGCGAAGTTAAAGAAGCCATCAAACATCTGAAAAATGACAAAGCACCAGGAGCAGACAATATACCAGCGGAACTAATCAAAAATGGCGGCGGCGAAGTTATAGACGTCTTACTTAGTATGTGCAACAAAATTCATAGCCTGAATAAATGGCCTACACAGTGGACTACTTTGGTACGATTCCACTTCCAAAGAAAGGAAACTGAAATTATGCAGCAGCTACAGAACTCATAGTTTAATCAGCCATGTGAGCAAGGTAATGCTCAGGATCATTCTCAAGAGAATCGCACCACAAGTTGAGTTGATTCTTGCTGAAGAACAAGCTGGTTTCAGGTCTGGAAGAAGCACAACTGAGCAGTTCTTCAATTTGAGGGTTCTTTGTGAGACATTTATAGAACATCAGTGAGAAGTCCATCACAACTTTATTGATTTTAAGAAAGCCTTCGAAAGAGTGTGACAACAGGCTCTATGGAAAATCATGAGAAAACATAACATCAACGAACACCTTGTCCAAGTTATTGAAGCGCTTTATAAAGATTTGAAAAGCGCAGTGCTAGGGAACACCACACTAAGCGACTGGTTCACTACAACAATAGGAGTGAGATAAGGTTGTTCACTATTACCATGCCTTTTCAATGTATTCCTTGAAGAGATCATCACCAATGCTATGAAGGGTTTTGAACCAACTCTCATAATTGGTGGAAGAAAAATCATCAACCTTCACTTTGCAGATGACATAGATCTAATTGCCAACAACAAGGAAGAACTAGCTGAAATAACCAGATGACTGGACAAGGTGGCAGAGGTATGTTGATCAGTACTCAAAAAAGAAAAATCATGACAACAAAAGATCACCCGAGGAGGGAGATTGAAGAGCAGAACACGGAAATCATTGTTGGCAGCGAGAAACTTGAAGAAGTCACGTCTTTCAAATATCTCGGATCTGTGATTAGCAAAGACGGAAGATCGGAAAAAGAAATTAGGAGCAGTACTGCCATTGCAACAAGCGTAATGACCAAGCTCGACATGATCTGGAAAAATAAAAACCTTGGAATGAAGTCAAAAATACAACTGCTCCGCACCATCATAATAGCAACTCTTCTATATGGTGCAGAATCCTGGACCCTAACAAAAGCTATGGGGGGAAAAATACAAGCCTTTGAACTTAAAGCATATAGAGGAATGCTGCCAATCCCATACACAGTGCATGTCACCAACATTGAAGTGCTGAACAGAGTTAAGGAAGCTATTGGTCACCATGATAGTTTACTGACAATAGTAAAAAAAAAAAAAAGGGGGGGGGGTTAAACTTGTTTGGGCACGTTTGCCGAACAGAAAGGACACTTGCAAAGGACATCCTGCAAGGCCTGGTAGAAAGGACTAGCAAGAGAGGGAGACCGAGAAAAATCTGGGTAAACAACATCGGAGAATGGCTACAGATGAGCTTATTGGAGGCAGGGAGAGCTGCGATGGATAGGGAACAGTGGAAGGGACTGGTTGAGGCATCAGCTGTGCTCCTAAGACCTCCATAGGTTACAGAACTGATGATGATGAAGTAATATAGTATATAATTTATATAACAGATAATAGCTAAACACATAGCATACATTTTTAGTATCCATCCATCCATTATCCGGACTGCTTAGCCTGCTGTCAGGGTCGCGGGGATGCTGGAGCCTATCCCAGCAGTCATTGGGTGGCAGGTGGGGAGACACCCTGGATAGGCTGCCAGGCCATCACAGGCCCGACACACACACATACAAACACACACACACACACACACACACACACACACACACACACACACACACACACACACACACACTCACACACACACACATTCACACCTATGGGCAATTTAAAAAAAAATGTTTATAGTTTTCCCCTTATCCCACCCGATTAACCCAATGGCATATGGCTGGAACTCTTGTCGAATAACTTCCCTGGCTCACGTTTCCACGGGAAGAAGATAGTTGTAACACCAGCTTCCTTCAAACTCGTGTCAGCTGCTCTCGCTATTTTACACGCTGAAGCCTCGCACGGATTACATTACCTTCAGGCTTGCGAAAGAGACGTAGGGAGAATGCTTTCGGTTGCTTGGCTGCAGGCACCCGGATGGGCCAGCTGGGTTGGTGGAGAACGACGAGTCCCCGAACACTACACTGATCTACACCCACTGTCCCTCGGGTAAGGGTGGTGTAATGAATGCCTTACCCGTGGACGCTCTGGCCGTGACCGGACCTAGGGGCAATTTAGTACTGCCAGTTCACCTGACCTACATGTCATACTTACCTCCATTTATTATTTATTTATTTATTATTCTATTCTTTTGACTTGTGTCGGTTTTTGCCCTTCACCTGGTCCTCGTGTGAGTCTGCATGCGGGGCCACATGGGGGTGACGGTGTGCATCTCTTGCCCATGTACTAATCTGTCTGTTGTCTCTGACATGGTGATGATTGCCGCTTGTCTGTGAGTTTTTGTATGTCTGGGTAGACTGTAAGAACTGAATTGCCCTTCTGGAATAAATAAAGTTGTTTGACTCTGAACCTGTATTCCATTTATTTCTTTCATTTTTCATTTTTATTGCTTTTTATTTTTTTTAATTTTTTTTTGTTGAGTGATATATATGTAAGTACTAGAAGGACACTTGGCCAATAAAGTTGATTCTGATTACACAGGCTTGCCTATAGCCCTAAACTGTCACCTCTTATTCTTCTTCCTCTCTGTCTGTCGGCCTGCTCTCTCTCTCTCTCTCTCTCTCTCTCTCTCTCTCTCTCTCTCTCTCTCTCTCTCTCTCTCTCTCTGATTCAGTTGATGATAATACCGATGAATATGAGGAACCAGAGTTGTTTTGCCCCAGTCTCCATCCAGTGAACACACCAGACACAGTAAGTGTTTGTGTTGGTCGACCAGGACGGTTTCTTTTCCTGCCTAATTCTACAACTCCTTTATCTGTGCTTCCTGGAGGCAGTGAATGACACCTGTCTCGTTCAATAGGATATGTTCCTGCCAATACCCGTGGTGTCAAGGAGACATTACTCTTTATGCAGTGATGATGAGCTTTTGGACGATGATGAGTCAGTCACCAACCAGTGAGTCACATTTGGACACATGCACAGAAACCCACAAACGCTAGTGTGTACTCAAACCCACAAACGCTAGTGTGTACTCACACAAACTAACAAGATAACAGCGTTTTGTTTTCCACCTTGAAAGCCACATTTACTTAGTTGCTTTTTCACACTACTCTCACCTCACGCTCTCTTTTACTTGGAATTGCACAAGCTGATTCATGAACAACATTATTTAGCCTGTGTTTGCCCTCCTAAAGCAACACCGACGCTGTGTTTTGATCTTCAGAGTAGCATTTACATATATATTATCAAAAAGCAAGAGGAAATGTCCCAACTAGCAATGATGGAATACGTCTTTTGTTTTTTTGAGAGGATCACACTATTCCCCCCAGTTCCCCCTCCCCAACCCCAACCAACCAGAGGAGGTGCTAATGCAGGACACATACCCACATCCGGCTTCCCACCCACAGACACGGCCAATTGTGTCTGTAGGGATGCCTGACCAAGCCGGAGGTAACACAGGGATTTGAACCGCCGATCCCCGTGTTGGTAGGCAATTAAATAGACTGCTACACCACCCGGATGCCCCGATGGAATGCATCTTTGACCAGTGATTTGTCTTGTCAGAGACTCACTGTTGTATGAAGGCAGATACTGCTCATACACAGTGCAAGGAGTGGGCTTCCTCAGTCTCTTGTAAGCTTAAAAATGAACAGGGGAAGTGATCAGCAACAAATCATAACTCCTTTCCATGCCATTATCATTCATCATATTACTTGTGCACCAGTGAAAATTTGGTCGAATCTCGATTTGAATGGAAACACCAGTTCATGCCATTTTTAAGTTCTTTTTCACAAGGCAAATAATATTGATCTAAATTGAAATGCCCACTCTTTGCTGTCAAGTTTTATTGATCACTATCTTGCCCTCCAAGAATTGGTAAAGGGTGACGTTTCTCACTTTTCACTTTGCCTTAATCATTGAATCAATTGCAACTGTCACTACCATCAGGAAGCCACTTCCCCCAGATCTTATGAGGCACAGTATGTGGTCTGGAACAGTTTAATGTTAAAGCTTTCACTCCTACGCGCCCTTTATCGACTTATTAATAGACTCTTTGCCATCACCACAAGCTATGTTTGCATGCAGCTGAAGAGTTTATCGATGTGACTCTTTTGATCAAAAACTAATGAGATTGAAACTTGATAATGACGTAAGACTTCATGCCTATTTGAGTCTATCAGTGTAACTGTCTTTTCCATTTTAGTTTGATAGAGACAATCAAGTTCAGCCTGTATGCAGGCTGAAACTTGATTGCGTATGCAATGACACCATGCAGTAACGTGAATACATTTTTTTATACTGTTCAGCTGGTTTCTGTTGTTTTCCAGCACCCATATGCATCATTGTTTAGTATTTCATTTCAAACTTGCGACACTGATATAGCTGCTTTTTTAGTATTTAGTAGTATATAACTTATGCTGTAGTTATGCCACTGTTACTATATTTATTATGTATATAGATGTTAATGATAATGTGTCTTACCAGTGCAATACTCGTAAATGTAAATACTGTATATCAGAGATCCACTAAACTTATTAGACAGTATCTCTTACATATATAGATACTTACTTACTTGCTTTTATCTACTATTTACACACTGTTTCGAAGAATCCAATCCAAGGGGCGTCCAGGTAGCATAGTGGTCTATTCCGTTGCCTTCCAACACGGGGATCTGCAGTTGGAAACCCCGTGTTACCTCCAGCTTGGTCAGGCGTTGCTACAGACACAATTGGGTGTGTCTGTGGGTGGGAAGCCGGATGTGGGTATGTGTCCTGGTCGCTGCACTAGCGCCTCCTCTGGTCAGTCGGGGCACTTGTTCGGCGGGGAGAGGGAACTGGGGGAAATAGCGTGATCCTTCCACGCGCTACGTCCCCCTGATGAAACTCCTCACTGTCAGATGAAAAGAAGCGGCTGGCGACTCCACATGTATCGGAGGGGGCATGTGGTAGTCTGCAGCCCTCCCTGGATCAGCAGAGGGGGTGGAGCAGCGACCGGGAAGGCTTGGGAGAGTGGAATAATTGGCCAAGTACAATTGACAATTTGGGAGAAAAAGAGGGAAAAATCCCCCCCCCCCAAAAAAGAAGAATCCAACCCAGTTTGTTCAGTCAAATCCCGATTTTACCCCTAAATTGTGTATGATTTTGGTTTTCTTTCTGCGGGTCACAGTCGTGACTCGTGGCAGGACTATGGGATCAGTGAACTGCAAAGCAGCGTCTGCCTGCCAGGCACCGGTAGACTGGCTCAGTCCACCAAAGATGATGATTGCCATCAATGTTCAGTCATCAAGATGGGCTGGCTGGATAAGAACCCGCCACAGGGGTAGGTATTGAAAAGAACACACACACACACACACACACACACACACACACACACCCCTCTACAGGCCTTGATAACAAAGGTTCGCTGTGTCATAGAGGTACACATCTCCAAAGCAGCATGTTGACTGTGTCCGTGTGGCTACACAACACAACAGGGCTAATTGGTCAAGCTCCGGTAATGTAAAATCAACACACGAAACCAAAACAGTGACTGGGACAAAGGAGCTGGCACAATATACAGACTGACAAAACACAGAATGAAACATAAAATGGCAGGATGCAGAACCAAATAAAATAGTGGATTTACAGCCAAGGTTTTGGTGCTCATTCTGTTATTTTGTTTATTTCCTTATTTCTGTTACCTTAGTTGTTCAACTGTGTTATTAGTTTAGGAAATGTGATACTGCCTTTGTTGTGTTAGACATACAGTAGGTTGTGGTCGTGATAACATTTGTGGTTGTGTTTTATGCATGCAGGGCCCTTTATTACCAGAGAAGATGGGTGAAACTAGACGTTGACTACTTAAGATACTTTGACAATGAGAAGGTAATGACCCAGCTTCTTTCATGAACATCTCCCCACCTGATGGTATTAATAAAAAGGAATAAATAAACTGCTTCTTGGCTCCTGTGTGTGCATTGTCGCCTCCTGACTAGATCTTTGCTTGTGTTGTATTAACTCTCAGATGTACGTTGCTTTGGATAAAAGCGTCTGCTAAACGAAATTGTGACATTGTAATAAATGAAATTGTAACATTGTAATAAATGAAATTGTAACATTGTGATAAATCAAATTGTAACATTGTAATGGTTCATACATAGAGCCAATACTACCTTCGCTAACAACCACACTCACTCACTCACTGACATGCATTACATTTGTATGTATTTAACCGAATTGGTTGTATGTGTGTGTTTGGGTTTGTTGGCTGTTTCCAGGAGGTGTATTCTAAGAGGATCATCTCAACGGCCTTCATCACTAATGTGACGAGTGTGGGAGAGCTGAAGTTTGAGGTGGTCACACACAATCGCACCTTTCTCTTCAGGGCAGAGAATGAAGGTCAGTCTGTTTATCTGTCTGGTATGGGTAGATTGTGGAACTGAATTGTGCTTCTGGGATGAATAAAGTTGTCTGAAACTGAATCTGAATCTGTCTTGTGAGCATGTATACCACAGCACACTTGGCTGTGTTTGTGTGGGGGTGGTACTTTTGTACATCTGTGCTTGAATAAGTATGCATGTGCCTTTTGTGCTTAGATGCACGTACATGTGTGGAAAGGTCAGGTTTTTGTGTGATAATGTTGGCTGATACATGTGTGGGTATTTTTGTGCACATATCCAGCTGAAAGAAATGACTGGGTGACAGTGCTGCTGGACAGCACCAAGGGGCGACGGCAAACCAGCTTTCTACCAGGTTCACCTTTGACCCCAGAGTATCAGGGTTATTTGGAGCTGAGAGGGTTACGCTCCAAACTCTACACTGTGGTTGTTGCAGATAAGGTCTTCCTCTACAAGACATTAGAGGTGGGGGCTGTGCGCTTGCATGTGTGTGTTTGTGTGTCTCGAAGTATATAATTTAATTCCCATTTTTTCTTTTGACCAATGGTTATCAGAAGTCAACCCAACTCTTTCAAATGTTGTAATTTTTTTATTGTTTTTCAGAAATGTCACAGAAATCATTGAATCAGATTTTCTTTTCACTGTGTTGAAAATCAGCAAAACTGAGTCTTTATAATTTATAGTTGAATAAGTAAAAATAAGTAACAGCAGTGAGTCTGACTGGATGCTTCTCCAAAACATGTTTCACCTTTTTTCTTTCTTTTTTTTGTCACTCATGTGGTTGGTATGGAATGGGAGCATTAATAAAATAAAAAATAAAAAACAAACAAACAAACAAACAAACAAACAAACAAACCCAGATTTAAATGAATGTTGAATTCAAAGTTGCCAGAGCCACTTATCCAGAACAACTGAGGGGCCCTTCTTTCGTTTTTCTGTAACCCAGCTCCGAGTATCAAAGAAGGTTGAATCAGTTCATCCGGATACAATGTTTATTGACAGATGCGTTTCATCACTCAACTGAGTGACATCTTCACTGCAGGTATCCCCACCCTTACAAACAATACAGTACAATACAGTGCCTAACGACCGAAACCAATGACAAGTTTCATATGCAAATATGGGTGTGACCATTGATCATGTGTACAATTCACAGAGGATTAGGGATTGTTTGCTATCACAGCATTGTAAGATGGCGACAGATGTATAACGACTGAAACCAACGACCAGTTTCATGATCAAATATGGGTGTGCCCATTAACTAGAGTTTTGATGGCCATGTGTACTATTCACGGAAGGTTGGGGAATAGTTGCAATCACAGCGTTGTAAGATGGCGACAGATGTACTCTTAGTGCCCCCTACCGGTTCAGGGATAGTCGTTCCCTCTTCACATAAATGGCCTCTTTGACTCCCCATTCAAACCAGCGTTCCTCCCTATCAAGGATGTGCACATCCTCATCCTTGCAAGAGTGGCCACTGGCCTGTAGATGGGTGTAGACTGACTGTAGACTATTCCCCAACCCTCTGTGAATAGTAAACATGGCCATCGAAACTCTAGTTCAGTATTTCCCAACTCAGTTCTCAAGGAACACATATCCTGCAGATTTTCATTGTAACCCTGCATAGGTAGCCCTGCTTGTACTTACTCAACCAATCATCTCACAGCACTTAATTATGCAAGGTGTGCAACAGCTGACATAATTCATTGCTGATTGGTTGAATAACTACAAACAGGTACCTATTCAGGGTTGCAAAGAAAATCTGCAGGATAGGTGTTCCTTGAGGACTGGGTTGGGAAACACTGCTCTAGTTAATGGGCACACCCATATTTGCATATGAAACTGGTTGTTGGTTTCAGTCGTTAGGCACTGTATTGTACTGTGTTGTTTATAAGGGGTGGGGATACCTGCAGTCAGTTTAGACTGAAGATGTCAGTTGAGTGATGAAACATATCTGTCAGTAAACGTTGTATCCAGATGAACTGATTCAACCTTCTTTGATGATCTTATCTGGATTATTGAGCATGCATCAAACCAGCTCTGAGTACTGATCCAGACTAAAGAATAACACTCATATAATGGCTGCTTTGTCTCCAGGACCACCGTATAGGACTGGGTATCACGTC
Source organism: Lampris incognitus (assembly GCF_029633865.1). NCBI lineage: Eukaryota > Metazoa > Chordata > Actinopteri > Lampriformes > Lampridae > Lampris > Lampris incognitus. The sequence goes on from NC_079217.1 coordinate 53,093,603, forward strand.
TATTGAGATGAACGTGGGAAATGTTAAGGACACGGATCGACGGAGCTTTGATCTCACCACACCTTACCGTATATTCAGGTACGTACACGCACACAAATGTACACACCACACATCCTCTTGTGTGCACACGCATATACCTACTTGAGCCCACATTTGTTTTCTATTTAGAAGCATGAGCTGTAAACATACTGTACATATGTTGTAGATGCACACATATAAACCCAATATAGCACTTTTTTGGTCATTTTGATTAATTAAGGATGAGACAGCTTGGAGTGTGTGTGTGTGTGTGTGTGTTTGTGTGTGTGTTTTTTTTTCTGGTTGGTTGGGAGGGTTGCTCTATGAGGGCCTGAGAAAAAGTTTAGACCATTTTTCTGATCATAAACAATGGCGGAGTCGCACATAAATTGGAGACAAAAAGCACAGTAAAATATACGAGGGTATGTGTGGTGCAGCATCACATAACTTCTATGATGGCAAGGGGCGTCTGGGTAGTGTAGCGGTCTATTCCGTTGCCTACCAACACAGGGCTCGCCGGTTCGAATCCCCGTGTTACCTCCGGCTCAGTCGGGTGTCTCTACAGACACAATTGGCCGTGTGGTCCAGTGGGAAGCCGGATGTGGGTATGTATCCTGGTTGCTGCACTAACGGCTTCCTCTGGTCGGTCGGGATGCCTGTTCGGGGGGGGGGCTGGGGGGAATAGCGTGATCCTCCCATGTGCTACATCCCCCCTGGCGAAACTCCCCACTGTCAGGTGCAAAGAAGCGGCTGGCGACTCCACATGAATCGGAGGAGGCATGTGGTAGTCTGCAGCCCTCCCAGGCTTGGCAGAGGGGGTGGAGCAGCGACCGGGACGGCTCAGAAAATAGGGTAATTGGCCTAGTACAATTGGGAAGAAAAGGGGGGGGGGCTTCCACGATGACAGATTGCCAAGACTCTCGGACTGTACTCTATTACTAAGGATCGTGAGGATGACCCAAAAACGTCAGTGCTGGGTGAAAGCCCAAATCCCTATGCGAGTACAGACTGATGCTAGCTTGCCTAGCATCCAGTAGTCTGACATACACACTTACTTGGTCAGGGGGCCGAATGTGTTCATGACAGATTAGCGTAGGGCTCACAGATCCTTGACCGTGTACAGTTACGGTAGTTGGTGGTCACATCCAGGAGATGAGACACACAGATGTAGGTAAATTCTGCCCGCTATCCACCGACTCTCTTCTTCACCAGCAGCAAGGCTGCAAGTGAATCTCCACTGAAACTGTACATGCATGGCTCGAAAAGTCGTTTTCAAATATGGTCACAGAAAGTTGAATCGGTTAATCTGGACACAATCTTTATTGAGAGAAAGATTTCATCACATCCATTTATTTATTTAATGACTAACTGATCCAACTTTCTGTGATTTTCTTACTTGGATTATTGGGCATGCATAAAGACGTTTTCAAATATGCCTTTGTGACTCAGGGAGTTACAAAGTTCAAGTGAATCATAGTAATCATAACGCGTGAATTGTATAAAAATAGAATACGAGGCAGCCGTCCTTTGCACTTCTGTATTGGCAACACATTACACAACAGGTTGATATTATCGAGGCAAAAGTTATGATGTATTTGGTTAATTTGTTTCTAAAATGTATATTTTCCTAGATCATCTTGGCACGCCTCCAAGTGGCTCCCTGTGTACAGACCTGCATGCATACACATAGATCACATGACCTCAAACAAAGGCCCTTGGTCTAGTGGCTGACATCAAAAACGACTTCCCCTAGCACCTATTATACAAGCGTGGTCATGATTTGTGTTATAGGGAGTGGAATATTTTGCTCTGACACTCGGTGTTACCTCAGAAGTCAGAAAACTGGATTGAGGGCGTCCGGGTAGCATGGGGGGGGGGGGGGGGGGTTGTCTATTCCATTGCCTACCAACACGGAGATCACTGGATTGAATCCCCATGTTACCTCCAGCTTGGCTGGGCATCCCTACAGATACAATTGGTCGTGTCTGCGGGTGGAAAGCCGGATGTGGGTATGTGGCTGTACTAGCACCTTGTTTGCTCGGTTGGGGCACCTGTTCAGGGGGAGGGGGAACTAGCGTGATCCTCCCACGTGCTACGTCCCCCTGGCGAAACTCCTTACTGTCAGGTGAAAAGAAGCGGCTGGCGGCGACTCCACATGTATCGGAGGAGGCATGTGGTAGTCTGCAGCCCTCCTCAGATCGGCAGAGGGGGTGGAGCAGCGACTGGGACGGCTGGGAAGAGTGGGATAGTTGGCTGGATACAATTGGGGAGAAAAAGAGGGGAACCCCCCCCCCCCAAAAAAAAGAAAAAAAAGAAAACCGCGTTGATCTTCTGCTTATGGGAAACTAGGTCGTCCTCCCATGTTACAGAGGCCCTCACCATCAATCTGCCCCCCTAAGAGGGCTCAACAGGACACCACTACACAATGTGAAAACACCACTACACAATGTGAAAAGGCCACTGAGTGTTTGTGTGTCTGTGTGTTTGAAGAGAAACTGGAGAGATGTGCGTGTGTCTGTGTGTGTGTGTGTGTGTGTGTGTGTGGTCTTTTGGCTGATACTATCCACTGCCTGCAGTGAGGAGATCTCAGCTTGACAGAATGGGGAAAGTCTAAAAAGGCTTGTGTGTTTTTTTTTGAAGAGTTGCCAAGTGTGTATGTGTGTGTGCGCGCGCGTGTGTGCGCGCATGTGTGCTATGTGTGAGATAGAAAGAGAGTGAATTGTTTGTCTGAAGTATCTGTGTCTAGAAAAGGTTGAAAGTAGAGCTGAGGTGTGCGTTTGTGTGGGGAAGAGTGGAAGGGTCTGAGATGTATTTGTCTAAAAATGATTTAAGAAGTGTTATTTTGTGCCTTAAAGGAATGGAAAAAGCCCATGCACTGTGTGACGGCTAAGAAGAGGAAGGGTTCAGACATGGGGTTTTGCATCAAGCTGTTCTGATGCCACAAATTTGTGTGTGTGTGTGTGGGTGTGGGTGTGTGTTTGTGCACGCGCTCGCTCCATACATGTGGTTTTTTTTCACTGCATGGCTGCTGTTTTTAGCAAAAACGACAGCAGAATCGAGTCATCTTGCAACGTGCTCATGAGCATTTGTATGCACATGCGGACAGACATACACACTCTCACGCACACACACACAGACAGACAGTCACACGCTCTCAAACAACAGAGTCACACTCGGCGTCTCTCAGCATCCCCGCTCCGCGGTCGACGGGCTCCATCATGTCAGCGCTAACTCTCAACCGAGTTTGTGTCTCCATCCGCAGCTTCATTGCCGAGTCGGAGCAGCTGAAAGAACAGTGGGTGGAGGCCATGCGCAATGCCATAGGCGAGGCCTTGTCCAATAGCGAGGTGGCAGAGCGGATCTGGGCGGAGCCTAGCAACAGTTTCTGTGCCGACTGCGGAGCTGCCAAACCAGACTGGGCCGCCATCAACTTGTGTGTGGTGGTCTGCAAACGATGTGCAGGTGGGTGCGGGGGGGGGGGTAGTTGATGCATTTTTATTGTGTGTATATGTTTGTGATTTTTTTTACTTTTTAGATAAAGCTACTAAAATAATGAATGGTTCCTTATACTGTTAGATAAGTAGTACAGCTGCACATGGCATAGCTAGCTAACAGTATGCCGGCACGGTTTATTCCTGACTTGCTGAAAGGTCACTTGAAATACGAAGAGTCAAAGACATTTCCTCATGTTACACCGCCTTTCTCAAACATGGAGACGAGGGATATGTGATGACGGTGTTTCGCTTTAGCATTAGCGAATGAATGCCATGCATCCTCTTGACTTTTGTATTGTCACCCAATGTGTATGTATGCTACAGGACAGCACAGAGGACTCGGTCCAAGCATCTCCAAGGTTCGCAGTCTGAAGATGGACCGGAAAGTCTGGACAGAGGAACTCATACAGGTAGAGACCGCTTGTAGTTTTATTTGAATTTTGGAGAAACGTGAGTGGTTTGTGTCCTGGTAGGGAGATGTGTGTGCAGTAAAATGGTTTGATGTTTCAGATGCACTTCACTGGCATCGCTCTATAAGCAGACACTGAGCTAAAAGTGGACGCTGTGTAGCTTCTTCTTTGTCAAGGCTGGTGAATGTTTTCCAACATCCATATTTGGAAAAACAACATGAAGGTGGACCATTTGTAGAGGTTTTGATGGGCAGTAGAACCTACCCATACAGTCTTCATCCCCTCAGTCTGAAGCCTCTTCTCTGTCCTCCTCCCATCCTACCTGTGATGCAGGTGTTCTTGCTGCTGGGCAATGAGAGGGTCAACAGTTTCTGGGCGGCCAACATACCACCAAGCGAGGCTCTGATGCCCTCCAGCTGTAGCGAGGACAGACAGCGCTTCATCACCAACAAATACCGCCAGGGCAAATACAGGAAGTACCACCCTCTCTACGGCAACCAGAGCGAACTTGACAATGTAAGAAAAAATTGCTTTGTTTTTGTTGTCTTGGTTTTTAAATGCCATTCTCAGTTTTGTCCTGGATCCTGCCCATTATGTATACTTTCTGTACTGAAGATAGATTACTTTGACTCTGGAGTTTCGCAGGTTTTAATATCCTGTAAGAGTTGGTGAGAAATTTCACCAATAGTCTACACATTCTAGTATGTTCTGGTGGCCTATCTAGCCTTTTGAAGCTGTAACTGCTTTGGTGCAATCCATTTTGACAGAGAACTTGACGTTCTCTGCGGAGGACGCCTGTTCTACATTACCTACATGTACCAGTGCGCGTTCCCTCTCGGCTGGCGTCCGGAACAGAATCCGACATAAACTGTCCAAGATGAGACTCATTGCAGCACAGTGACTCTTAAATGTGTTGGCATTGTTAGACAATGGGAACACAAAAACCGCCAGTTACTTTAGGCTCTTGGTTGCTCATACATGTAAGTGTAACTGCCCCCGTTACATAAGGCTGAATGTTCGTCAGCCAAAACACAAAATCATTCATAATGTCTTCTAAGTTGACTCTCTGAGGGGTCATATTTGCGGTTTGAAATGCTGTGGGTGCAATAGCTGTGCAACTTTAGTACGGTAAGCAGGAAAGCTGCCCCTTCTTGCCCAAGTGGGGCGGAGGTTAGAAAACAAACATCTTAGCCCGTTTGTCTTGTAGTTCTTCCGCCATCCACTAACATCAGTGAATGAAGGACATGAGCTAGTTGTCTATAGCACACTACAGCGGTACAGACAATATTGATCATATTGTATACATTATCGAGATGCCACCGCTACAGTTAGTACGTGAAAAGAAGATTGAAAATCGGTGAAATCGCCCTTTAATTAGTTTTGGCCTTATTAAAAACAGATCGTCGTACGTGTAGAGTATATAGAGGAACTTTACAAAGAATTGGTGCCAAAGGATTTCTTGCCCCCTCACCCCCCCCCCCCCCGGCCATGGTAGTTTCATTCATTGTGTCTCCCCTGTTTTGTAACCCCCATACTGAGCATAATGCCCCCCTCCTCTCTGTGTTCCCATATTTCCCCTAGCCAGGGACACTGGCAGGGTGGACAGCCAGGACAGCTGTCTTTGGTTTATGGGGAAACTGAACAGCCATACATACACGAGTTAGAGCTCAGTTACGTAGGTGAGTCACCAGTAGGGCCTATAGTGACAGGATGTGGGAATAGTTAGAGTGAAAGGTTTCGTGTTCAGCCGTTTGTGCTCCAGCAGGACTGATGAACGTCTCAGTGTTTAACGGCCAGGCTGGAGCACTATGACGCTGCTTAACCTACTTAGCGCAAACGCACACACGTGTGTGTGTGTGTGTGTGTGTGTGTGTGTGTGTGTGTGTGTGTGTGTGTGTGAGAGAGAGAGAGAGAGAGAGAGAGAGAGAGAGAGAGAGCGAGAGAGTGACACATGCAGCACTGTGTGAGAGAGAGAGAGTGACTCACATTCAGCACTGTGTCAGAGAGAGAGAGAGAGAGAGAGAGAGAGAGAGAGAGAGAGAGAGAGAGAGAGAGAGAGAGAGAGAGAGAGAGAGAGAGAGAGTGACTCACATTCAGCACCTGACCGTGAATTCTAAGTTCCTCCCTCATGCAGTTAAACTTGCCATCTCTCTCATTGTGTGTGTCTGTGTGTATCAGTCACTTATTTAACGCTAGAACGACCGGGATTTCACCACTCCTACCTAAAACGACCATGGGCGGTCAAAATGACCGCCGGTTTTTAAACTCTATATTCTGTCAAGATAAATACCCAATTGTGATATTAATGCATTACATATGTTAGTATGTCTGTTATACAACTAACTGACACCAAAATTAATATTTGAACAACTAAAATACTATTTTTATATTCCAAAATCATTTTATTATCAGGGTTGGGCAGATGTGTTCCAAATTTTTATAAAGTATACATTAAAAGGAAAAGAGAAAAGGAAGCAATAACAATGACATTGAATAGTAATAGAATAAAATAAAATAAAACAGCCCTTCCCTCCCACCTCCACCCCCCCACCCCTTTGATTGTCCAGAGTAGTTTTAAGGCACAATATTTAGCAATAAATGAATAACAAGGAAAGCTGCAGCTATTTCCATGAAGTCAGTTGTAATTCTGTAATGTAATACTGTAATGTTGTAATACTGTTATGTTATAATACTATTTTTAAACAATTTAAACTTCAGAGAGATGTGGTAGAACTTGAATAGCAAAATTTAAAAAAGTGAAAATATTACTTGAAATGTAAAAAAAAAATAACTGAAAATAAATATTGACACAGTCCCAAACAGCGACCGGGACTTAAAAACTACTAGAACGACCATGGGCGGTCATTTTGACCACCACGGTTTTTAAACTCTATATTCTGTCAAGATAAATACCCAATTGAGATATTAATGCATTACATATGTTAGTATGTCTATTAAGAAACTAACTGACACCAACAATTAACATTTTAACAACTTTTAATACTATTTTTCAAACAATTTAAAATGGCCGCTGTCCAACGCCTGTAAAAACTGCAACGCCTTGGTGGAAGTCATGGTGCGTCTGAAACAGCATCTGTACTCAGACATGTTGAAATAATCAAAATCAAACTTAAGACTATTTCTCTGCACTGGAGAACCCTAGTTTTTTCTAGGACAGCACAATTAAGTTGGCGAAGGAAATGATGCGACCAGAACACGTCACAAATAGTGACAAGACGCGCACGATCGCGCACAAATTACGAGCGGTCATTTTGACCGGTCATGGTCATTTTAGGTAGATCTTATCATACGTTTTTTTTGTGCAATTGGTCTAAAACTGTTCATGTTGACTACTTTTATGAAATATAGTCTTATTGACCAGTTTTATGAAATATGGTCTTATTGACTAGTTTTATGAAATATAGTCTTATTGACCAGTTTTATGAAATATGGTCTTATTGGCTAGTTTTATGAAATATGGTCTTAGTGACCAGTTTTATGAAATATGGTCTTATTGACCAGTTTTATGAAATATGGTCTTATTGGCCAGTTTTATGAAATATGTTCTTATTGGCTAGTTTTATGAAATATGGTCTTATTGGCTAGTTTTATGAAATATGGTCTTATTGACTAGTTTTATGAAATATGGTCATGTTGACTATCATGTTGGCCCTGTGGTGGCCTGGCGGCCTGTCCAGGATGTCTCCTTGCCTGCCACCCAATGACTGCTGGGATAGGCTCCAGCATCCCCGCGACCCTGAGAGCAGGATAAGCGGTTTGGATAATGGATGGATGGTCTAAAACTAATTTTAATGCAAATATATGCAGTTTTAGGAGAATTCAAGGAGCGGCAGGTCTGTATCTTTTATTTTCTACAAAGTTATTGAACTTTGAAAATCCAAAACGGTCATAATGACCGCCTTGGTGTGCTGCATGAGACTGGAAATACAGGCACGTTTAGTGTTTAATATGTGCAACCACAAACTCTTTCTCTCTCTCTCTCTCTCTCTCTCTCTCTCTCTCTCTCTCTCTCTCTCTCTCTCTCTCTCTCTACACACACACACACACACACACACACACACACACATTTAATATGTTTCAGCCTTAAAATGGTCTTAGCTGGGCTGTTGATTGCCTTCCTCCATTTGGCTGTCATCCCTCATTTATTTCCCCTGAAGTCCTTGTTTATACTTTTCCCTTCAAAATGACATTCCAGTTCTCTCCAAATGAGAGATCGCTGCTGTTTCACCTGCATTTTTCTATTTCCCTGTGTTCCTGATCATTATCACAGATCCCGCCTTAACTACGTACACATTAAACCTGTTCCTTGTCTCTGCGTGTGTGTGTGCCTGCAGGGGATCAACCACAGTGTGTGTGTGTGTGTGTGTGTGTGTGTGTGTGTGTGTGTGTGTGTGTGTGTGTGTGTGTGTGTGTGTTAACCGCTTGCGTAAGTTTGTCACAGGCACAAAAAATACAGCAAGAAAGGGAGGGCATATTTTCATTAGACGTATGTTTATTTATGAGCTAATTTATTTCTTGAGTTTATTATTTTATTAATTTTTATTTATTTGTTATTTTTAATTTAATTTTTTAAAATTTTATTTATTTTCATATGAATAATTTATAATTTTTAATTTTAATTTATTAGTTTATTTTGTACATATTTATTTATTTATTATTTAAGCTTTATGAGCTTATTTATTTATTTATGAGTTTATGTATGAGTAGGAAACGGGCAGAACGAGTGACTTTTGGACACACATGGGTTTGTTTATATTTCCCTGCCCCCCCCCCCCCCACACACACACACACACACACAGTGGGCTTCTCCCTCTTTTTTTCCCCTCTCTTCTGATTTGACATCATCGCCAGCTGCTTAAACTGGAATGCGTGTTAACTCCACCCCTCCTCTCATGCCCACCTCTGTTCCCCTCCTCCTTCCCTCCCCACCTCCTTTTTTCCTCATTGTTTGGTTGTGAGTTGTGGAGAAGGTTTCTCCGTCTCGCTCCTTGGCTTTTTTTTTTTAAATGTGTGTGTGTGTGTGTTTTTGTGTGTGTGTGTGTGTGTGCAATTTTGATTGACCTTATCTTTGGAAGTGCTGCTGAGTTGCTGGGTGTGTGGTTGTTTGTGGGGACTGACACACTTTTCCAAACACAAGCGAAGTTGACAAGAACTGAAAGCTAACAGGTAGGTTTGTGCGCTTTATAAGGCACTGTGTGAGCTGTGAGGTTAGACAGGGCAGGCACTGTCTTCTCCCTATCTAGATAGGACAGGGTCAGGGGTCATGTGTTTAGGTTGTGTGCATGTGATCAGGAGGGCAGTCAGCCTGACCACAGCCTATACATTTTAATGATTGCGGGATGGTTGTTGGTGATGGTAAACGAGTGTGTGTCAGCGGACTTGGGCTCTCTGTGGAAGTGCTCCGCCTTGGCTGAGTTAAATGGTCGAGACGTATGGGAATTTGTTTGTGTGTGTGTGTCTGTCTGTCACTTTGCTGGGCCATTCTTTTGGCTGAAGGTTATAAGTGCAGCCAAGTTTTAGTTCTGTGTTTGTGTGTTCACATGTGTATTCACTTGAATGGCCAGAGTTGTTGTAGTTGTTCATGTCTGTTTATCGCTGTAGGCTGGGATGTGTTCACGTGCATATGAAAATGTGTGCGTGTGTTGGGGGGGGGTGTATGTATGCCTTGTTTTGCTCTGTACCTCTCTTTGTATATAGCCAAGTGTTCCCTGTCTGCTCAGAGTAGGAGATAATATGTTCACCTCTGTCAATAGACAGCTTTGTTCACTTCCCACTTGTGCTCTCTCTCTCTCTCTCTCTCTCTCTCTCTCTCTCTCTCTCTCTCTCTCTCTCTCTCTCTCACTCTGCTTTTCTCTCTGTTTTTTGCTCTCTCACGCTGCTTTTCTTTCTCTCTCAGTGCTTTTCTCTCTCTCTGCTTTTCTCTTTCTCTCTCTGCTTCTCTCTCACTCTGCTTTTCTCTCTCTCTCTCTCAAATTCAAATGTGCTTTTATTAGCATGACAACTATACATTTGGTGCACATAACACCCCATGTATACCCAGTATAGATAGGGTGTTATGTGCACCATGCTTGCTGATATATTTTGTTCTTATTTCTATTTCTTATTTATCTTTTATTTCTTTTGTTTCTGTTTCTATTTTCTTATCTTGTATCTTGTTAGTCTTTAGTTAGTAGAGTGGGGTGTGTGTGTAATAGAACTCAATTCCCCCCCGGGGATCAGTAAAGTATTCTGATTCTGATACATTTGTATTGCAGAGCATGTTCACATAAAGGACAATCACAGTGCACGAATACACAACCCATATGCATCAACAGATGCAATGAAACAACTTACACAGGTACGTCATGGCAACAAGATCCTGTGTTGCCATGACGTACCCATGTATTTTTATTGCATCTGTTGGTGTGTATGTGTTCTGCATTGTATACTGTTCGTGTCCTTTATATGAACACACTCGCTCTCGCTGACACACACACAGACACACACATGCAGAGACTGAATTTGTCAGTCTCTGCGTATGTGTGTGTGTGTGTGTGTGTGTGTGTGAGAGTGTGCGAGTGTGTTCACATAAAGGACACAAACAGTATACAATACAGAACACATACACACCAACAGATGCAATAAAAATCTTTCTGCCATCGTCTGTGTGGCCCTGTGAGTGTGTGTGTGTCTGTGTGTCTGTGTGTGTGTGTGTGTGGGGGGGGGGGGTAGTTGGTCAGGTGTATTCTTGTTGGAACCCCGGAATCCACGTAACCCTAACACACAAGGGACGTGTGACGGTACCTCAGAAGGGACAAACCTAGATGGCCAGTACACAGCACATCCCCTCCCCCTTTACTTTTGATGGCCCCTTAACAAAGGTAAAACGTTTCACTCTGTATATACTTTCTTTAAAGTCTCGGTTTCAAGTAAACTCTGTTACTCTGTCACAGTCTGTATTGTTTGGTGTTCTTCCCTTTATAATGACTTGTAACAAATTAACTCGTGTTAATGACCAAAACTTGTTCTGACGATATAGAACTTTAGCCAGAACTAGGGAACGAGAGTAGACGGCCTCATTTCCCGGACTGAACCCTGGGGATTATTATGCCCCAACGCTGTGGGTTAGTCTCTAGACTACAGCGTCTCTCTCTCTCTCACTCACTGCTTTTCTCTCTCTGCTGTTCTCTCTCTGCTGTTCTCTCTCTGCTTTTCTCTCTCTGCTGTTCTCTCTCTGCTGTTCTCTCTCTGCTGTTCTCTCTCTGCTGCTCTCTCTCTCTGCTTTTCTCTCTGCTTTTCTCTCTCGCTCTGCTTCTCTCTCTCTGCTTTTCTCTCTCTGCTTTTCTCTCTTGCTCTGCTTCTCTCTGCTTTTCTCTCTCTGCTTTTCTCTCTTGCTCTGCTTCTCTCTGCTTTTCTCTCTCTCCCTCTGCTTCTGTCTCTCTCTGCTTTTCTCTCTCTCCCTCTGCTTCTGTCTCTCTGCTTTTCTCTCTCTCCCTCTGCTTCTGTCTCTCTCTGCTTTTCTCTCTCTCCCTCTGCTTCTGTCTCTCTCTGCTTTTCTCTCTCTCTCTCTCTCTCTCTCTCTCTCTCTCTCTCTCTCTCTCTCTCTCTCTCTCTCTCTCTCTCTCTCTCTCTCTCTCTCTCACTCTGCTTCTGTCTCTCTCTGCTTTTCTCTCTCTCTCACTCTGCTTCTCTCTCTGCTTTTCTCTCTCGCTCTGCTTTTCTCTCTCTGTCTTTCTGTCTCTCTGTCTCTCTCTCTCTGCTTTTCTCTCTCTCGCTCTGCTTCTCTCTCTCTCTCTCACACACTCTGCTTCTCTCTCTGCTTTTCTCTCTCGCTCTGCTTTTCTCTCTCTGTCTTTCTGTCTCTCTGTCTCTCTCTCTGCTTTTCTCTCTCGCTCTGCTTCTCTCTCTCTCTCTCTCTCTCTCTCTGCTTCTCTCTCTCTGCTTCTCTCTCTCGCTCTGCTTTTCTCTCTGTCTTTCTGTCTCTCTGTCGCTCTGTCTCTCTCTCTCTGCTTTTCTCTCTCTCGCTCTGCTTCTCTCTCTCTCTCTCTCTCTCTCTCTCTCTCTCTCTCTCTCTCTGCTTCTCTCTCTCTGCTTTTCTCTCTCTCTCTGCTTTTCTCTCTGTCACACTGTCTTTTACTGGGTTTCTGTCTCGAGACACTGTATAATCCCTATTCCCTGTGTGCAGGGAATCCCTGCAGCAGTCGACTGTTATCATCTGTTATCACAGCATCAGCAGTCAGCCAGACGTGGGCGTTCCATAACCTCCACTTAACTAGCTTTTACACATTAACGCTATTTCAGGAACATTTATCACCACTTGGTCACCTGGTTCTCATTCTTCACCTGCTTACATCATCGCATACGTTCGAGAGTCAAGTGTAGTACAAAAACCTTGTACTTTAAAATATTCATCCCCTCTTTCTTGTCATTGCCTGTGGAAAATTAGCTGGAAAAGCAGTTGTGTGTGCATGCAAGAGAAGAATAAATGATGACCTAGAAAGTCTTGGTAAATAAGCCTGAATGGTATGAATATTATGCAGTGTTATGAATATCATTTCAATAATACCTATAATATGTTCAAATGGGAGGAATGAATGACTGAATTAGATTTTTACATGTATTTATTTTGTCTTTTTATCGAGCTCAGGTTCATGCTGAATGGTGACATGTTAGTGAGTATGGATTGGGCTTGGCCTGAGCGGGGCAGAGCCCCATATTACAGAAGCCCGGTCGAAAGGTGCTGCCTTTCCTCTCTAGCTGGCCACCAACAAGTGCAAATCCCACTTTTAGATGTTTTGTTCTGCAACTACTTTGCATGTATTTGTTTTGTATGGTTGATGACAGTTTGAGTTTTATTGGTTGGTTATTACAGCATGCGGGCGTAGCCGAGAGTCTGCAGTAAAGACTTTATGGGCCTGTTTTTGTGCACTTATTGCTTTTCTTTTCTTTTTTTTAGTGCTTCTATAGAGAAACTCTTCAGTTTTTACAACATCTGCTTTTCTCTTCTCTCTCTCTCTCTCTCTCTCTCTCTCTCTCTCTCCCTCTCTCTCTCTCTCGACCTGATTGCTATAGGATGTCAGATTTCGGGGATATACAGAGAGATTGAAGCTGTCTGTCTGTGTTTATTTGCTGGTTACACCCCTGCAACCCCAACCCCCCCCCCCCATTCTCTCTCCTCTCTCTGTCTTTTCCTCTCTCTCTCTAGTTTCCTGCTGTCTCAACCTTTTGTCTGCCTGTTTTTTTCCCCTCTTCGCCCTATCGCCCCCCACCCCCCACCCTCTCTCCTTCATTTTTCCAGTCAATTATCTCCCTTGGAAGGTAATTTTGAAATATATGCAAGGATCTCATCTTTTTCACTTTTTCATCTGGATCTTATTTGTTTCCATACATCAGTGTGTATGTTTCTAATCTACAGTAGAATTGACAGAGCACAGGAATGGTGTGTGTGTGTGTGTGTGTGTGTGTGTGTGTGTGTGTGTGTGTGTGTGTGTGTGTGTGTGTGTGTGTGTGTGTGTGTGTGTGTGTGTGTGTGTGCGGTGCATAGAGTTTAGTCTATTGTAATCAGTCTCTTTGATTGCTGTGACAGACCAGAGGACTTTCATCTCCTGAATTTTCCCATCTTTCCTTCATTTATTTTCCTCCCATTCTCTCGTCTGCAGCAACAGAGACGAGGCAGAGGCCCGCATTTTCAGACACACCCAGATTACATCAATCTGTCTCCCTCTCTCTTTCTGTCGCTCTGTCTGTCTCGCCATCTCTCTCTCTGTCTCTCGCTCTGTTTTCCTATTCTTTCATCTGTGTCTCTCTTCCAGGCTCTCTCTCTCTCTCTCTCTCTCTCTCTCTCTCTCTCTCTCTCTCTCTCTCTCTCTCTCTCTCTCTCTCTATCTCTCTCTCTCGCTCTCTCTCCCTCTCTCTCTCTGGGGATATGGGGATATTGGGAAAGAACCTTGAATTTTTTTGCCCCCTCATTTAGAGTGTGTGTGTGTGTGTGTGTGTGTGTGTGTGTGTGTGTGTGTGTGTGTGTGTGTGTGTGTGTGTGTGTGTGTGTGTGTGTGTGTGTGTGTGTGTTATTACATTGCTCCCAGTCTCAAAGGCAGCAGATGTTTGAGGGCGGGAGGTCTTGAAACCGTTGAGCACCCCGTTTCCCCACAATACTTTATTTTGATTGGTTTTACGTTCTGGTCAGATGGCATGTGATATGACTGGATGATTAAATGAACTAAGTACAGTATTTAGTGTATGTGGACCTATGAAAGAGCGCTGGATTCAAAAGTGTGTCATCTTTTGCTTTATCATAAAAATCATGTTAACCAAATGAAGAGAGTGTGTGTGTGTGTGTGTGTGTGTGTGTGTGTGTGAGGTCTCAGTGGTGAAATAGAGGAGGGGTTTGTTGGGTGACAAAGCTATGTGGAATTTCACAATCGGGTCCAAATGAGCTTATTGTGTGAAAGAGAAACCAGACTCTTCGTATGGGTGTTTGGGAGAAAGAGAGAGAGACTGTGCATGTGTGTACATTGGAATGTATGTGTTTGAGTGGCTCTGAGTTGTGTTACTCAGCTGTAAAAACAGGACCTTCTCCTCCCCATCACACCGTCTTTCCGATTTTGCCTTCCTCTCCTCCTCCATTGTAACAGTATACCTCGGTCCTCACACCACGGCTCATTTGTCTGTGAATGTTGTCATTCATCCAGCTCCTGGTTATCCAAAGGAGTTGAATCAAGTGCAACTGGACTTAGTATATATCCGTGAAGACGTTTCGCCTCTCATCCAAGAGGCTTCCTCAGTTCGTGCCTTTCTGACTAGACGAAGCTAGTCTGAATGGCTGGTGATGAGACTCAGAATTTATCCTCTTGGAGTCGTTGTCAGAGCTATAGATGTCCGTGGCTCTATGTGTCCCGATGTTTACCAACGCCCGTCGCTAACAGAGCCATAGATATGAGTGGCTCTCCTGTGCGCCGATGTCCAGCCGCGCCCGTTGCCATCGAAGCTATCGATTTGCATTTGTTTAGCAGCGACGGTCGTTGGGGGTGTTAGTTTCGACTTCATTATTCAGTGGTCATGAGAGTCGTTGGAGCCGTTAGTGACCGACTGTTGTTCTTGGAGGCTAGGCTTCTTGAGTCTCCTGGGTAGAGATGAAAGGACGGCATTGTAAGTGGGGGATAGGTGGTGTCGCAGACCTCCTCCTCTGTTGAGGGATGGATGGTTTTTCCAGTTTCGCATAGATGGCTTCCTTCACCCCTCTTTCAAACCATCTATCTTCTCTGTCCAAAATGTGTACGTTGCTGTCCTCGAAGGAGTGTGTCTTCTCCTTTAGGTGTAGATAGACTGCTGAGTCTTGTCCTGAGGAGACAAGGACAAGACTCAGCCAAGACTTCTTCATAACTATTTTCAGCAAAGGAAAGCTATCCCACTCCCCTGTAATCCAGAGAGCACACCGTTCTCTGGCCCTGAAGCCACAGCCCAACCAGCGACCATGGTCTATGATCATCCACTTTCACCATTACCCAGTGAAAGAGGAGGTCCTTTATTACTCCCGCTCCCGGAGTCAGCTGTGTTACAATGGCTCCCCAATTCACATATACCCGGACCTGTCTGCTGATTTAGCCCGTCAGCGTGGGGAATGCGGGAGTATCAAATCACAACACACTCTCTGAAGGAGCTAGGGATCGAACCAGGAACCTTCCGATTACTAGTCGACCCGCTCTACCTCCTGAGCCATGCCGCCCCTCTGGTCATGGCCTTCTTTGACACAGTTCTGGCAATCTACCTTCAGAACCTTTTCCTTTGTTTAAAATATATTGACCCTTGCCCTGTAGTAGCACTTCTTGGTATTGTGCCTGAGGGCTCTTCAGTATCCTCCGAACTAAGTAATGCTCTTGCTCGGCGTCTCATTCTTGAGAACTGAAAACAACAGAATCCCCCCATCTTTATTCAATAGATGAGAGACCTGATGAGCCTATTGGGGTTGGCATGGCTCAGGAGGTCAAGTGGGTTATCTAGTAATCAGAAGCTTCCTGGTTCAATCCCCGGCTCCTCCAGAGAGCGTGTCGAAGTGTCCTTGAGCAAGACATTGAATCCCCAACTGCTCCGAAAGAGCAGGTTGTGGCAACCTCCGCCATCAGTGTATGAATGTGCGTGTGAATGTGAGGCATACATTGTAAAGCGCTTTGAGTGGTCAGTAGATTAGAAAAGCACTATACAAATGCAGTTCATTTACCATTATTTGCACCTGGAGAAAATTAGATACACAAGGAGGAGGAATGACATGGAAAGGTTTGGAAAATTTTGGGAACCTTTCTGGTCTCACTTCATTTCTTTGAGGCTTGGTGAGTTCTCCTCTCTAACACAAAACTGTATTGTTTATATTGTTTCTTAGAAAAATATGTCTGCCTTGAGATAAACTCATGGTGTTTTTTCTTTTTGCCTTTTTTTTCTTTACCTACACTTTTTTATATTCTTTACCTTTGCATCCAGTTTTTGTTATTTCAATCTCCTATTCATTGTATTTACTGCTTATTTTATAGATAAGTGCTTTTGCACTCTGTTTTATATTTATATTGAACTTTGTGCATTGCTCACCCCCCCATATGTTGTTTTTCCATGTGTTGTTATTTTTTTTAATCCTTTTAAGTTTTGGAGCCAGAGGTTGAGGGACTTGGGGGTGGGAGGCATGGGGAAAGGAAACGCTGGTGTTAATTACATTTATTATATTTTTGCCTTTGTCAGGGAAAAAAACCTGCCATCACAGAGCGCAAAATAGCACATGTCAAGTGGATTTAGTGTAATTTGCCTTAGATCATCAAGAGGCAGAGAATAAGGGGATCAAAATACAGATTAGATTTACATTGTACTCATGTGACTTTGACTGTGTAGATCATTTCTCCATTGGGTTTCAATGATGCCCGTGTAACATTAAACAAGTAAAAGATTCACAGGGAGAGCCGCGATATGCTGGGAAATGGCTGAAGATGGAAGTCATAAGTCACATTAAAGAGGGCACAGTGGAATTAGCAAACATAGTAAACTAAAATTGACAACAGTATTTGTGGGGTTTTGGCTCAACAGTAGCCATCACACCCTTCATGAAATTGCTCATTAGAATGATCAGAATTCATCAATAACAGAAAAAAAGAAATGTGAGTTGTAAGAGTATAGAGTTATAGAGTTGTATATCTCTAGATTGTTGTTGTTTTATTGAGAAAAGTAGAGAATAATTTGCCAACCGTTGGTTGATAGATGGTTTTAGACCGGCAAACATAATGCAAATGCCTGGTGAAATGGCCCCCGGGCAGGTTTTTGAAGTGTGCCCCTCGGTCACGCAGATGTGACTGTTTAGATGATCTCTTTTATTTGGTTTGTCCTCAGCTGTTTCCTCTGCACTAAAAAGCTCTGACCAAGCATCACATGATCTGATGAAAGCCAGGTCAGCAGCCGCAGAAAAACAATGCAGAAGTCGACAGCTTCATATCATTCTGAGATTTTAATTCTTCATCCTCCCTCTCTCTCTGTCTAAATGGTTAACAATGGTAGGACAGCTCATATCATTAGGTTACTTTATAAATCACACTAATTTAAGTATCTCACTGTGTATAGCTGCTACTCTGGACATTGTATTATGTGGCCACCCAAACCATTTACAGTAGTGTTTTATGTTAGGAGAAGGTTAAAGCAAACGCTAAGAATTACTGTAAAAGTGTGTTTTAACCCATGCAATACACAAGTGGCTCAGACATGAAATGTCACTCTGAAAAGAGTTTGCTCCTTCCCATTGTGCATCTTCATGTATTTAAGTGATGTGCTGGGAGCCTGCACCCTTAAATGGTAAATAGACTGCATTTATATAGCACTTGCCTAGTCTACCAACCACTCAAAAATCTTTCACAGTGTGTGCCTTATATTCACCCATTCACACACACACACTGATGCCACGCAAGGCGCCAACCTGCTCATTGGGGGAAGTGACACGCTCTCTGGAGGAGCTGGGGATCGAACCGGCAGCCTTCCGATTCCTAGTTGGTCCGCTCTACCTCCTGAGCCATGCCACCCCACCTTCTTCTTTGTGTTGATATTTCTGTCCTGTGTCTCTTTCTGTCTTTCCAGGCGTTGTGTATCAATCTACAGTGCAGCGATGTGTTGGAGACATTGAGCCTGGTTTTCTGTGGTGCGAATGTGAATTGCCTTACTGGTATGGCCGATTGCCCCACGCCTGTCTCCATTACCAAAACCTACTCCCAGCCTCTGCAAGCTGAGTTCATCAGCCACAACCTCAACACAGGTACTACTGGACACAAACACACTTATACTACTGCTTATGATAACATTAGAGTCTTGATGTTAACCAGGGCTGCAAGGCTGAACCCAATATGCCAACACAGACAGACTCAAGACAGGGTTTCAGTAAAACAAGTCTTTTAATGCCAGGCAAGACAAGGAGCCGGTAGAGTGAGGAGCAGACAGGGAACACTGGGTCCAGGGCAAGAGCGTACAGGGGAGGGGGACTTTGACCAAACTGGGGAGCAGGAAGACCAGCGGGGTTTCATGGAGATAGACCAACAACTGGAGGCAGGGGCTGGGCAGAGCAGGCGGGACTGCGGGGGACATGGAGAGCAAGGTTTTAGATGAGGAAACGGGTAACGTGCAGCGTCTCAACATAAAAGCTGGAAGCGTAGGCTGAACTGAGCAGGCACTACGATCTGGCAAGATGGACGTGGCAAAGCTGGGCATATAAGGAGTAGGGTTGATTGCAGTAGCTGGGATGCAGGTGGTGGACCTCTGCTCCGCCTGCCGCACACCTGCCTCCAATCCTGAAGCACACATACACACACAAACAGCAGAGAGAAACTAGGGCAGGGGGAGTGGCCAAGATACAGTTAGGGAGAAGACTGGGATGAAGCGGGTCAGTCCTGGGAGGGTGCGGGGCAGCTGTGACACTTGATGGGTTTTTAGGAGTGGGAGGCAGGGCCTAAAGAACCATCTCCATCTGGTTATTTCCGTATTTGTTCTGGCATGGTATCTCATACATCACTGTTTTGATTTTGCTAAATCTTGGCAAATGACGCGTCTTAACGATGATGCGTGCATCTTGATGGGGCTCAGAGGAGTTGGCTTTTTTCCACTCCATTTCTACATTAACGAAATCTGCCAAAGGGAGGCACTACCAATGCGTATCCAGCGATCCATGCTTTACAAATGTGCCCCAGGACCATCAAGATATGCAGGATTTGATTAGCCACAGTTTTGAATTCCTTGGGAGTTGTTTCTTTAAGGCTTTCTCATTATTTTGTCCCCTGCAATAAAACACTAAACTGTGCACGTAAGGACAGATTGTTATTCTATATACTTAATACCACATACATACATACAGTACCATCAGGAAGTATTCAATCATCTTTACATTTTCTGCATTTTATTGGTGTGTTGTTGCAGACTTAATGTAAAGTGAACCTACTGAGAGCTAAACAAAGAAACCCAAAAAAGGCAAAGTGAAAACATTTTTATAGGAAGAGGGCTGACCTGAATGCTGTGAACCTTCGATTGTTGCAACCTGTCTACCCTATAGCTCTCATCTACCCAGGGAAATGTCCCTCACCCTTGCGGCAGAGTGAATGTGAGAACGACTTTCTAGCCGTGTCGCCGCTGTGTGAGTCCAGGTACACTGGCTCCAGTCTCCCTGCAGGACAAAGCCTTATTTAATGTTAACCTGGACCCTGCACGTTGTGTCACCAGGTTGAATGGATTAGCCTCGAGCAGCGGTGCCCAATATGTGTGCTATGGAGGGCTGTGTGTGTATGCAGGTTTTCATTACAACCCAGTGCTACGCCAGCTGATCTGACTGATTAGTCCTTCCCAGTCTGGTTGAAGGTGTGGTAATCGGTTAAACCAGCCGGTGTTTAAGCAACAAAATTGACCAGACGTCTTCCTGCAGAGTGATGAGATTGGATGCTAAACCGGGGTTTCACGTTAACATTTGAGCCGTCTAACAGCGGTCTGCTGTTCAGAAATAAAAGTCTGCAGAATGCCTTAATTCATCAGAACAGACTTATTCAACAAAGCAATGCACGATAAACAAATAAATGGACAGCAGGAGGCAAGTTTGAGGAAAGAATATGACAGTTTGTGTTGTGTCCCCTGTTGAAGATGTGTAAAAATACATTTTCTGGGGCAGCTTTTGCCTTTATTTGCTAGGAAGACGGTGAGTGACGGGAAACGAGGTCAGAAAGCGAGGGGGAAAACAAGCAGCTTTGGTCCTGGACAGGCTTCAAACCCACGATATGCCTCAGGCAACCTAGTAAACAGCAGGACATCCCATTTATGGGTGTTTTAACGAATGGGTTTAATGAACATCAATTAGCTCTGTATCCACATACATTTATCACATTATACTCACAGTCTTCCCTTAAATCCAGATGTGCTGTAGCGTGCTTTTTCCAGGAGTTTTGCTTCCTTCTGGTCGCTGACACACAAACTAGATTTGTGAAGCGCAGCGCTGCCTGACCCATTTGCGCACTTGACTTCTATGTAATTCACAACGTCTGACTGAAATTAGTTGGGATTGTGTGTTGATTAGTGGCACACAAAAATCCTGAATGGGTCCGTCCAAATCGGAGTCTTAAGTTTCAGTGTCAAGTTTATTCGTCAAATATGAAAGCAAGTTTACACATATTCTCATAATAGAGAAGTCAAAGTACAAGAAGAGGGTACGCACAAAAAACAAAAGTATGTACAAAAACCCCACAACCCGGCCAGTGCAGACTTTGAATGTACTTTGCAGGACTTTGTGCTGCAGTAGAGAATAGCTGTACAATAGTAAGGTGACATATGCAGTGGACATGGTATTGTAAACAGTGAACCTGTGGGAATGGCAGATGGTGCAGTCAGTAACAGACTGTGCAGTCAGTAACAGTAACTGTAATGAACAGGTATTGTAACGTTAAAGTGAAAATAGCAGATGGCACAGTCGGCAACAGCAACCATAATAAAAACGGTAAAACGTAAAACTTGCGCAAATAGCAATGATCAGTTTGAGTCCTTTGGCTTGAGGATAGAAGCTGTCTCGAAACCTGCCGGTCCAACACTCGATGCTCCGCTACCTCTTGGCAGACTGGTGTAGAGAGGACATCTGACACCTCAAACTAAAGGAAAAAGACAAGAGAGGGGTTGTTGACAGTTGCTGAAGACACTCAATAGACTGTGGCAGCATAGCTTCTGCACAATGAGCATGTATTTTGTTTTGTCATCCCCCCCACAGAGGTGCCGCGTTCAGAGGTGGGCAGGACAATGGAGGCAGAACATTACTCAGTACCGGCTTCCGTCTCCCACAACGGCTTCCTGTTCAAGACTGGCTCCATGGCTCGAGCTATCACAGAGCGCAAGAGCCGAGAAGGTAGGTGGATTGTGTGTGCACCGACACAGAGGCAGAAAGAAACCAGCAAGCAAGCACGCACACATTATAGAGGCGCACACATCGACCCTGTGGTGTTACTTACACACATGCTTGTACACACTTCTATTATAATTATTACACTGGTTAACACATTTTCTCAGCAAGGAAATTCAACACTGTAAATTAAGTCACAATGATAATAAACGGAAATAAAAACACAAAAAAACAAAACAAAAACTACCTGCTTTAACTAAAGGGAGCATTTCAATACCAGCATCCTCATGGCCCTTTTATCACAGAGAAGCAGTGCTACACACAGGAAGCACATAAATTGCCTTTCTTTCTGTTAGTCTCTCCCCATATGCATGTTTGTATGCATGTATATATGCGTGTATGTGTGTCTTTATATCTCTCTGTGTATCCGGGTCTCTGTTCAGAATTCAGTCGACGTTGGTGTACGCTGAACGACGGCTGCTTCAGTTACTATGAGAGCGACAAAAATTCCAGTCCGAACGGCGTGCTGAAAGCTACTGAGATAGTCTGTTTGGCTGTCGACATGCCTGGGAAACATGGGTACAAACCATCTTCTGTACTGTGTGTATATGTGCTGCCAGATTTTGAAGTAACGTATCATGAAAATTTGGCTGGGAAATAATACGAGTAAAATATAATTTGGGTTTGATTTTTGCTTCTTTTTTTTTCCAACAAAGGAGTTGAATATACTACACTACAGGACTGATCCTTGACCTTGCAGGAGTCTAATAATCTATATTGTCACAGTTGCTTACCTACTTGTGAATCTTATGTCGTGGATTTAGGGCGGCATGGTGGTTAGTGCAGTCGTCTCACAGCAAGAAGGGTCCTGGGTTCGAACCCCGGGGTTGTCCAACCTTGGAGGTCGTGCTGGGTCGTCCTCTGTGTGGAGTTTGCATGTTCTCCCCGTTTCTGCGTGGGTTTCCTCCAGGTGCTGCGGTTTCCTCCCACAGTCCAAAGACAGGCCGTACTAAATTGCCCTTAGGTGTGAATATGTGTGTGGGCCCTGTGATGGTCTGGTGGCCTGTCCAGGGTGTC
>NC_079217.1:53120978-53210978 GCF_029633865.1 Lampris incognitus
GCGGCGTAGCGGCCACTTTCTCTCGTAGAACTCGAAGCTACGACCAAAGTCAGAGAACAGTTACACAAAATATCTGTGTCCGCCTCTTCTAGCGACGGAGTACCAGAGAACGTCTGTCTCTCGGTTTCTCTGCAGAGCGTGCGCGACTGTCAGTAGACCCTTCTCGCGATAGCAGAACGAACAGGTACGGGAGGGGTGGAGCGAGGGCAGATTGTTCTCCAGTTACTCGATCGCGGATGGCGTCGTTCTCTCGAAGGAATAAAATGTTTTTTAAAAAAATGCTAAAATGGGTCACCAAATATACTTGGGCGGCCGTTAATATACCTGGGTGGCCCGCCCAAGTAAAGTCTATGTGTGGGAAACACTGAAATATATATATATGTGTGTGTGTGTGTGTGTATGTATATATGTATACTATGTATGTATATATGTGTGTGTGTGTGTGTATATATATATACACACACACACACACACATATATATATAATGTATATAAGTGTGAACTTGATGTTCTCTGTGATAATGTGAATACTCTGTATGTATGTTCCACAGCAATCCAACAAGACAACGAGGTGCTGGTTCTGGTGGAAAAAGGAAGGTGAGAGAGGGGGAAAATGGCCGTTGTGAGCAACCTTTGTCTGGGAGACGGGAGCTTTTGGGCCCTTGGTTTTGCTTTACACTCTGTTGCTCATTTAAGTATCAGTTTTTTACCAGCTCATGCCAGTGCAAAGGTCCTGTGTACATGCAATATCAACCCGTTTACCTCAGTCCTTATCCCAGCAACAGCGACTGGTGTCAAGTGAAATCTGTCCCAGTGTTTCACACCCGCACAATTCCTCTGCTGGTAGATTTGAATTCAACCTACAGCCTTAATTCAAATGGTTGTCACACAGCAGGCAGTATGACATGCAAGATTCACACGCGAGTCAAACAAATAACAGATAATGCTCTTTCAAACTCTTTTTTTCTTTGCCCCCCCCCTTCCCCTTTCTCCTCCCCCTTCACTCCGAGAGGACCCTGTACATTGAAGGAGAGAGGAAGTTGGATTTCGCTGGCTGGTGTGGCGCCATTCAGAGGGCGGCGGGGAGTGGAGGGGACACACTGAGCCAGCAGCAGCTCACAGACACTGACATACCGGTCATTGTGCACAGCTGCATTGGCTACATCACGCAGTGCGGTGAGAAGGAGACACACGGACACAGAGAGAGAGATGGAGAGAGAGAGAGAGGGAGGGGTCGCAAATGGCAATGCCAAAAAACGACACCATGAAAAAGCTGATTACACCGGCAGATTTAAATTCAAATATACGTTCGTGCTCAGTGGTGCGAGAGTATGATGGGAGCGGCTGTTGGTCATTGCTGATATGTACAAGTGACTTGGTTTGTCTTTCCGTGTGGCTTTTTACTGCTTTGTGTGTGTGTGTGTGTGTGTTGTGTGTGTGGCCTAGTGTGACTGTAATAGCAGGTGAACTGGCTTTGGGAGAGACCATCAGAAAGTGGGACAGCTTTTCCGCTCCGTCATATTCCTCCCCCTTTTTCCTTGCACCCATCTGCTCTTGTTGTCTGTGTAGATTTATTTCAGTCATCCAGGTAGTAAAATACCCAGGGGAGGTTTAAATCTGTCCAGAAAACTAATATCTACGTTCCCCCCCCCCCTCCCACTCTCTCTCCCTCTGGTCACCTCCTCGTTCCCTCCGTGCCCCCGCTCTCCTTTCCCTCCCTCTATTTTTCTCATTCCAACACCCGCATATACTCAAGTATTTAAGTTCGTGCACGTGTGTGTAAATATGTGTGTGTGTTTGCGTGTGGGCAGACATCCCCCACTTCGCTGTCTGGAATTTTAATCCCTTTAGTCGGCTTTCCTGGAAACCAGCGCACAACTTTGCTTGCTCTCACCTCAGCACTTAACTGGGAATGGGTCGTTACCGTGACGTATGTCTGAGCTGATGTAATTACCCATTATGCTGCGTTGCAGGGCAAGAGCTTTTTTACCCTGGGACCGAAATAAGATATCCAGCCTCTCCAGGGTCTCTTAATTACTTAATGTGACTGCTGTGGGGACCCTCCGGAGGAAGGCCCTTGGCCCTTCAAGGGTCCCGTCTTGTAATTGAAAGTATTTTTGATCCCGACAGCGCTTGTGCAGAAATATAGCTCAGATGTTTGGGGACAGGGTTACGAGCGATTGAGGTGGCTCATCCACCGGGAACCTGGCTGTACAAAGCTGCCTCCTGGTTCTGATCATTTGCAATAGAAAGGATGCACTGTTGCGTGTTCCCGACAGCGCCGAGAGCTTAGCGAGCTTTTAGCTCTGGGAGCAGCAAGCACCGAGAGTTTAAAACCTTTCACTCTTTAGCAAAAGAGCATTTTTGGAAGCAGCGGGAACAGCATCAGCAGAAACAGCAATGACTAATGCTTTAAATGTTCACTCCCTTCAGCAAAAATGGCGGTGTCCAGTGGACACACAAACTCCAGTGTGGTTCATTTGCTGAGGTGCCAGTGCTACTTTATTTATTTGGAATTCCTCCGCAATTGTACCCGCCCAATTACTCCACTCTTCTGAGCCGTCCCGCTCGCTGCTCCACCCCCTCTGCCGATCCGGGGAGGGCTGCAGACTACCACATGCCTCCTCCCATACACGTGGAGTCACCAGCCGCTTCTTCTCACCTGACAGTGAGGAGTCCCAGTCCCCCCCCCCCCCCCCCGAACAGGCGAGCCGACCGACCGCACGAGGCGCTAGTGCAGCGACCAGGATACATACCCACATCCGGCTTCCCTCCCGCAGACACAGCCAACTGTCTGTAGGGACGCCCGACCAAACCGGAGGTAACATGGGGATTCCAACCAGCGATCCCCGTGTTGGTGGGCAACGGAGTAGACCGCCGTGCCACCCGGATGCCCCTGTGTGTCGGTGTTACTTTGAAGGCCACTCTGACAGTCTGTCATGTGAAAATGCATCTGATGTGGGAAGTGGTTGCGATAGTGTGAACCCCTCTGATTCTGAGTGTAAAATGCATGAGAAATACACTCCTCGAAGACGAGTCTGCAGGTTATCTTACTCAGGACATTACTCTGTACAAGTTTATTTTTCAATCGCAGCAGTATACCTTAAGTTTTATTGTTTTATTTAGATTTGCAGTGGTGTTAGGGGCAAGAAGGATGATGCAACGGCGTGGTCTTTGCTGATTCCTTGCAAACACTGTACATTTCTGTATACGACACGGACATTTTATCTTCAGGTATTACTGCGGGTATTGCTAGTAATATTACAGGCATTACTGCAAGTATATTACTATATGAAGCAATTCTCATTTGCATATAACGCAGGGGTATGGGAGACTGCAAAGTTCAGTTCCTTAGGAGATATTCCCTCCCTATCCGGCTGCGGTGTAGAGCCGCTGGTCTAATAGCGAAGGCAAAAGTGACAGGAAGTTGTCCAAATGTAGACGACGCACTAAATCAACACGTCGGTGTAATCCAGGGACGGGACGGGACGGGACGGGGTGTGACGTAACGTGGAAACGCAGATCTGCTGGGTGTGTTCTAACCTGCGGTGATGCGCCCGTCGTCGTGATGCGCTCAAACTTGCCCGCGTCGATCAGCTCGTCCGGTGGCGTGCGTCGCTTCCTGATTATAGTTGTCTTCGCTTGTATCCCCGCCTGTGTGTACTGACTGCTCCCTCCCTCCCCCTTCCCCCCAGGCCTGACGTCAGAGGGGATCTACCGGAAGAGCGGGGTGAATTCCCGCGTGGCGGCGCTGTGTGAGGCGTTCCGCCGCGACGCTCGCAGCGTGTACCTGAGAGAGGAGGAGCACCAGGTGGACGACGTCTCCAACACGCTCAAGCGCTTTTTCAGGGAGCTCGGAGACGGTCTGCTCACGGCTGAAGCATCCAGCGCCTGGCTGAGTACAGCCGGTAAGATGCCGAGCACGAGCGTCCGTTGAACCGCATCACGCAGTCAAAGTGGCGTTTCGATGAAGATGACGAGGAAGTGACAGCTTGTCGCCTCGTGATCTGCACTTAGCTTGCTGTTGTGTTGACATTACACCTAAAAAAAACCACACACACACACACACACACACACACACACACACACACACACACACACACACACACACATATCACGCACTCATACAAAATCACTAGAAGAGGGGCTTGTTTGCCTTCCGGAACATTCTCAAGTCACGGCTGGATCTGTTTCCATCAATTCAAAGCATCTACAAATGATACTGAATTATACATCTCCCCGAGCTCGCTCTTTTTTATGACCTTAGTTAACTTTGTGATCTTAGTTAATTTCCGTTCATTAACTAGTCTTTATAATTGGCCTCTAACTGTCACGCACACTGTTATCATCCGCTTCTCTGTTTTTCTTTCACTTTTCCCTCTCTCCAAATCTGTTCCTCTTATCCCCTCCTTGCTACCCCCTTCTTCATACCTCTGCTTTCTGTCTTACCCCCACCCCATCTTCCACGGCCCTTTCTCTCCCTCGCTTCCCTCCTGCCTTTCTGTCTCTTCTTCTCCCTCCTTCTGCCTTTCTCTCTTTCTCCCCTCCTTCATTCATCTTCCCTTTCTTCCATCTATCTCTCCGCCTTTCCGCCTCCAGCCATCCAGGAGGACAGTTTTAAGATTTCGCAGTACCAGCTGCTGTTGAGCCAGCTGCCCCGAGTCAACAAGGTGACAACACGAACCCTGGTCAACCATCTCTACTGGTGAGACACACACACACACACACACACACACACACACACACACACACTTTCTTACAACCACTGTAGAGCTAATGTCAAGTGTGCCTCTGCACACTTTCTACAGCTCTACACAAAGACCCTACAATAAAATATAAGTTTATTTCATACGGTTGCCATTTTGTGTGTTTTCTGTGTGTTTTGATACTGCATCAAATGTGACTCAGCCAGTCAGAGTTCAGGAAGGCCAAAGGTGTCGCTGTCTGCATTGCTATGTATAAAATTGCATGTTTATAAGGTTTTGGGTGGAAAATTATAGGTGTGCACTTGTGGGTGTGTGTGTATGTGTGTGTGTGTGTGTGTGTGTCAGTATACAACGTTTTTCAGAGTTTAACCAGATGAACCTCCATAACCTGGCCATAGTATTTGGTCCTACACTGTTCCAGACTGACGGGAAAGACTACTCAGCTGGCCGAGTCATAGAAGACCTCATCCAGCACTACACACACATCTTTGAGGTCAGACCACACACAGTCAGTCGTACATATGGTTGCATTTGTGTGTGTTTATGTTGATGTTCTCTAATAAAAGCATAACTGTTGAATTTTACAGACCCGCTCACAATTTAGTTTGTATTTATCCGTTGTGTGTATCAGAGTCCGGTCTCTGTCATGTTACTGCCAGTACCGCCAGAAACAACCTGCAGAAAAGCTGAAACTGAATATGAAAAATTTGCTCATCTGAATTTTTTTGCCCTAGCTTTTGTTTGCTGACTGTAAGCCCCTCAAATCAGCTAATGAAACACCCAGACATTGTAATAGTAGCATTGTTGATGCAGTATTACTATTCTAATGGCTATTTAATACAGTCGGCCATGTTTCATTAGTACAATGACTACGCCTCTCAAGCCAAGAGGCCAGTCTGTCTAGAAGCTGGTGTGATACCAGCAATGGGTGTCTAATGGATGGAAACTGGTGTCTCGGGGGTAATGGACTGGAACTGTCAAATGTGTGTACGTCCAGTGCCTTTCTTGAATGAAAACTGATGGTGGCAGTATGCCAAAGACAAAGTTGATGTTTTGCTTTGAGTTGATTCCATTGTTGGTTGAAGTTATTCCAGGGAAATCATTTTGCCAGTCGTGATGATAAAGTGACGCTAATAAACCCCAACCTCCTTCAATGCCCCTCCTGTTTCTGTCATGAGACTGACTAGTTCCCCTTATGAGACAACCAAAGCAATGCCCAGAACCTAAAGGTTAGTGTGACGGGACAGGCATACTGTAGGTTAACAATCCATTTGGTTCACCCATTATTTCACCTTATAAATCTGTTGTTCTCATTTCTTCCTTTTTTTTTTGTCGAAATTTCCCCCCATTTTCTTCCCAATTGTACTTGGCCTATTACCCGACTCTTTCGAGCCGTCCCGGTCGCTGCTCCACCCCCTCTGCCGACCCGGGGAGGGCTGCAGACTACCACGTGCCTCCTCTGATACATGTGGAGCCACCAGCTGCTTCTTTTCACCTGACAGTGAGGATCACGCTATCCCCCCCCCCCCCCCGAACAGGCGCCCCCGACCGACCAGAGGAGGCGCTAGTGCAGCGACCGGGACACATACCCACATCCGGCTCCATACCACCCGCAGACACGACCAGTTGTGTTTACAGGATGCCCGACCAAGCCGGAGGTAACACGGGGATTAGAACCGCCGATCCCCGTGTTGGTGGGCAACAGAATAGACCGCCATGCCACCCGAATGCCCCTTTGTTATCATTTCTGACTGTAGTTTGTAGTCTGTCTTTACAATCGAGACATTCTTATTAACTTGGAACTGATACAAAAAACACATAACCAAACAAGACACTCTCACCAAACTACAGCCAGCTTTATTTTGATGTAGATATTTTCTCTCTGACGATATTAAAATAAAGTCTGTGGTAGTGACATGTGCTCGCACGCATCCGGAACAAAGACTTGATGTGGTTGTTGGAAATACAGCTGGGGGGGGGTTCGGGACCGAAGATAAGGATCAGAGGACGATCTTGTCTTCTGAAGATAAAGAAGCAATTAACATGCTATTGACATATGATGACTGGTTGTGTATTTTTGTTTGCTTTGTGTTGTCAGGTGGACGAGCAGCAGCTGAAGAGGCAGCTAGATGAGATCACAGTCATTATCAAAGTGCGGGAGTCTCGCAACACAAAAGTGCCCGTGAGTCCGTGTGCTCCAGTAGCCTTTCATAGCTGATGTGCAGACGTTTTGAGTCGATGCCTTGCGTAATGAATTTCATTTTATGTTCACAGTTTAGGTTGATTTACCATAAATTCCTTATCCATAATGTAAAACTGAACATTGCAGGCCTTAAAAATTCCATAATTTGTTCTGTGTAATGGATAAGTCTTATATACCTTGTCTTTATGCATGCTCAGTAGTGCGGATAGGAAACTCGGAGAGGTCACTTAGATGAGTGATGACATATCTGGCAAATGGATCATGTTGTGGTCTAAACTGCTACTGGTTCACTGTTAATTCTGTGTCTGGGTTTCTACATGTGCTGGGACGTATGTATGGTTATGTCTGCTGATTTTGGTGTGTGTGCGTGTTTTTACTCTTTCATGTGTGTGTGCAGCCCAACAACTCAGGAGATTTCATCTGTACCGTCTACCTGGAGGAAAAGAAGGACACAACAGAGCAACACGTGAAGGTGATCCTTCACCCCTAACCCCCGAGCTTGCAACCCACTGAACCCAGCAATAACTTGGCCTGTTTACATTTTAGTATCTTACTATTAGCAGTTGTGGCATTCATCTGATGCCCTTATCACAATGCCATACATTAAGTGCAACAACATAAAAGTCTCCTATGTGAGCATCCTGAAAGATGGATTACGAAAGCCCTGACATTGTCGGGTTAAAATCCAAATCGTCAGTTGGTGTCTGTGGCTAACTGAGACAGGGTAAAAACAGGATATATTGTCTTTTTTTTTTAAATTTCTTTTCCCCCCCTTTTTCTCCCCAATTGTACTTGGCTGATTACTCCACTCTTCCGAGCTGTCCCGGTCGCTGCTCCATCCGCTTTGCCGATCCGGGGAGGGCTGCAGACTACCACGCGCCTCCTCCGATACGTGTGGAGTCGCCAGCCGCTTCTTTTCACCTGACTGTGAGGAGTTTCGCCGGGGGGACGTAGTGTGTGGGAGGATCACGCTATCCCCCCCAGTCCCCCCCCCCGAATGGGCGCCCCGACCGACCAGAGGAGGCACTAGTGCAGTGACCAGAACGCATACCCACATCCGGCTTTCCACCTGTAGACACAGCCAATTGTGTCTGTAGGGACGCCCGACCAAGCCAGAGGCAACACGGGGATTCGAATTTGCGATCCCCGTGTTGGTAGGCAACGGAACAGACCGCCACGTTACCCAGACGCCCAGGATAAATTGTCTTGGGGTCAGTCGTTATCATGTCATCGGTGCAATGCTAGAAGTGAGCCCACTTACTGGGGTTTGGGTGTGCCTTCGAACCCATGGTATAAAGTTGGGATTTCTATGGTGAACAAAAAACACTAAGCAGTATTGCTGATGTTCACACCATGTATTCTCACAAGATAAGATAAGATAAGATACTTTATTGTCATTGTGCGTAATTGTGCGTAAGAAAAAGTAGCGGCAGCAACATATTATAAATTGTTGCAAGTAAATTAAAATATTATAAGCAATGACCGTAATACAGCTGTGCCACAATGTTGCTGTGGTATAGTCTCGCAACGTGAACATGTATGTTTGTGTGATACTTCAACCAGAAAACTGATCTTTAGCACCCGTGCTATTGCACAAAAAGGCAAGTGGTCATTTTTCTGATGCGATGCTTGCTATGCAAATGTCGATGAAGTCAGTTTTATTCCAAAAATAAAGAAAAGAATAGAAATGTGAAAGAAATTGAAAACAAGCTAAAAATATTTCTACAAGGGGTTCTGCTGGACAGCAGACAGCGAGATTCTGGATCTACATAACACAGTGCAGTCTGGGTAATGGAGTCCTTTGGTTTGACCTTTAATGAGGGCCCAGTGAAATTAAATCGCCATGGACTCCAGCAGAACATAGTGACTTTTGAGGGAGAGAGGGAGTCAGCGGGGGAGGCTGACAGGGCCATTAACACCACGTGTGCCTGGGACGGGTGAGAAGTGGAGGTACGCACGATAAAAAATGGTACTCCTAAGATCAAATCGTAGAACTGTCCCTATGGTTTACCAGTGAGTACTGGTCTACTTCGAGCACTGCAATGGGGAAAGGATAACGATGGATTAATAATCTGACATTTCTCCTCTCCTCTCCTCTCCTTTCCTTTCCTCTCCTCTCATTTCCTTTCCTCTCCGCTCTCCTCCTCTCCTAGCCTTTCCTCTATTATCCTCTCCTATCGTCTTTCCTTTCATATCTCCTCTCCTCTCCTCTCCTCCCCTCAGATCCCCGGCTCCATGACGGCAGCAGAGCTGACCTGTGAGATTCTAGACAGGCGAAATATTCTAGCTAAAGACAAGGACTACTGGAGTTGTTGGGAGGTCAGCGAGAAAGAGGAAACTGGTGAGAACCGGAGGAGGGGAGAAGGGATGGCGCCTTGATATGCATCGCCATATATTTCCTTTTCAATGGGTGTGAGGAGGAATAGGGCCCGAGAGATCCAGTAGCTGAATATTTATTTCGTATTTCCTGTGACTTTTTGTTCGTTGCTGAGCTGAACATTTATTTCGTATTTCCTGTGACTTTTTGTTCGTTGCTGCTGAATATTGATTAGATTTCCTTGGCCTGAAAGTTATCTAAATACCATATCAGCAGTTTTCATCCACCACCCGTGACCTTTGTTTCCATGACATTTAACAAATATAAAGCTTTTATACCAACCTCTGGTAATATCCTTGTTACCTTTCTTTAGCGCGTCCCCTTCATCATCAGGAGCGGGTTTTGCCTATTCTTCATTCGCTCGGCACAGACTCTCACCTCCTCATCAAAAGACATTTGGCCATGGAGGCAATGATCATCTATCTTGGTACACACACACACACTCAAACACACACACAACTGCAGTCAATCTCCTCACGAAATCTCTGCATTGTTTTGACCCTACATATGCTCTTTTGTTCTTACCTGTCTCTCCACCACCCCCCACCCCCCCAGCCAGTAAAGTGGATGTTTCCAAACACGGGAACATGAAGTTCCGAGAGGAGCGAAGCATTCTGGGATTGGGATTGTCCTCTGGAAGTTTCCATGAGCGCTACTTCATACTCAATGGCAGCTCTCTCAGGATGTACAAGGACATCAGGGTATGACACTCACATGGACAAACAATACACCCTCCTTTTTACCCCCTCCTCCACGTCCCTCTCTCTTACGCATGTGCTTGCTAGATCACTCTCATTTAGATTTCCACAAAACACACACTCACCCCCCGTTATGTCTCCCCCCCCCTCTCTGATTATGATCCATTTAAAGGTAACAAGTAGCATTTTCCTAAAAATCAATATATAGACTCCCTCTCAGTCATGAATGACTTATGAGCCACTAGACATGTGTGGCGGTGTCGGTATCTGCAGAGGCCCTGTCCTCTGCCTGTATTTTCTTATTCTGCTGTGTACAGGATGTTTCCGGGCGTTAACCTTTGGGCAGCGGGACTCTATAAAAATGTAGCGACCAGGTGCCAGATCAAGATTGTAAGCACTCATCCAAGAGGAAGCTATAACAATGGCGGACACAGCGTCGAAAAGACACAAATATTGCGAGGTGAAACGCCAAGCGGACAAAGCTCGTTCCAAAACGAGAGTGAATCTGGGGTTGGCTTTCACCCGCTGCCGAGCACTGAAGGAGAGGACGGGGATGAAGAGTGACCCGGAGTGGACCCATACACTGGGATGTGTTCTGGCAACTGCGGTCAGGGGGCCACGTGCTTCTGGTGTCGTTGAGCCGGGGAGGAGGGGCCAACTCTGAATGTTGTGTTTACAAACCGCAACTGACAAACCCAACTTGTTCTACCTTTAAACTCTCTGTGTCTTTGCCCGTCAGAGTAATCGTCCGGAACGTGACTGGCCAGTAAAAAACCTGAAGGTCTACGTGGGTATCAAGAAGAAACTCCGCCCTCCCACCTGGTGAGTAATAACGATGTGGTCCGTGGTCATCATGCCCTCCTCTTTGTCCGCTGGTTTATCTAGTATGGCAGCCTCATTCTCTGTCGAGGAATTTATCGGGGTTGTTGCGGTTCTCGTCTGTTTTGTTCAGTACTTGTAGTTGGTAAACAGATCAAAAATATGCCACAAGAACAATGCTTCCTCTCCCTTGGATTAGTCCAACAGTTTTAAAGGACGGCCTTATCATGTAGCCTCTTGCCAGGTTAGCTCATAGTATTGGCTCCTGTAGACATGGCCAATTGTGTCTCTAGGGATTCGAGAATGAGGCATGCCCCTTGGTCGGGGTAACACGACGGGAATTTGAACCGGCGATCCCCTGGTTGGTAGGCAACAGAATAGACCGCTACGCCACCCGGATGCCCTCAATTCACTCTCTATTCCGAACATTTAAAATAGTCAATTTAGATCTGAAAGTTAAATTTCCCTCTGAATTTGCCTGCTCTGTAAATTACACAAGTGGACTTGTGATCGGCCTTACCACTAGGTGGCAGCCTGAGACAAGCCAACAAACACCAAATGCCCTCTGTTACCATTGAAATCAATCACCACCTACTGTACTCCCCTGACTTTCTTTCTCTCCATCTTTCTCTCTCTGTTCTCTGCCTAGTTGGGGTTTGACAGTGGTCTGTGCAAATGAGAAACAGGAGAAGCCAGAAAGGCAGCAGTGGTGAGTATATCGTCACTATTCGGTATTTCACTCATATTTATAAGCACACAGCTTATACACATACAGTCGCATTCATAATGTATCACAAGTACAGTTCTGATGAGCAAGAAGTTGTTCCATGATAGAATATTAGAAACTGGTGGATGCTTTTACTCCAGACTCCTTACTAAAGCAAGGCCAGCTTTGTTGATTGCAATCTTTTTGATTGACACATTTTTGTCAGAGTGAAAGATGTACGAAAGAGCGATGGAAAAAATAAAGTGCCCTGTGAACTTGGTCAAGGTCAGGTTTGCATGTCCGCCTGGGTGTTACGTTTTGGGCTCAGCAATATTGTTTAAAGGTGCTATTAATTATAAAGTTAGCAGTATATAACTGTCAGACATTTGTCACATGTGGACCAGGATAAAGCTCCAATCCCCAGGTTTAGTTTGTATATGCAAGTGAAAGTAAGATGGAGCACCCTTCTTCGTGTGAGTTGACTGAAACGTGTCAGAGCTACTATAACAATTATTAAAATAAGCTAGCTAGCTCTCCACAGGCCGGAAAAATGGGTCAGATCACTGCAGGAGTATACGGGGACTGGAACATACAAAAGGTCACCTCCAGCTAGGAGGAAAACACGCACGCACACACACACACACACACACCTGTAACCAAGCATGTCCTCTTAAGCAATTTGTGTTCATGCATACATCCTTATGTATGGATGAACAAAGATGTATGCATGAACACAAAAGTACGAGTGCATCCATCCATATTTTTGCATCAGTAAATGCGTACTCGGGGGCGGGGGGGGGCGTCAGTTTGTAAATGTGTATGCATTGGTGTGCTTGTGTCTATTTGTGTCCGTACACGTTCCAGCCAGGCTTTTATCATCACCGAGCTGTCGGCTGCGGGGCCGTCATAATGGGAGCTCTGTTGTAGTCGCGCTGAGGGCGCTGACATCTCCTGTCGCACTGCATCATCACATGTCCCTCACAGCGCCCGACACACCTGAGAGATGTTGATAGACAGACGAAGTGGCGAAGAGAGAGGAGAAAGCTGGGGGTGGGGGGGTGTAAGTAAAATGGGATGATTTGATAGGGAGGTGGCAAGAGAAGGGAGTGGGGGGTTGCCAGTAGGATGGACGGAGAGAAGAGATGAGATGGATAGATGAGGAGAGAAGGTACAAAAAATAGAGAAGCTATAGAAAGGGGCCCATGGTACTAAAAATGGGGAGGGGGTAAGAATGTTGAAATTAACATACGATGTTAAAACACTTAAAGATATAAAGTTAAACGGAGACAGAAATTGTCAGTATTTGTGAAATGGAGTAAAGGTGTGTGTGTGTGTGTGTGTGTGTGTTCGTTCAGTGAGTGGGTTGATACCTGTGGTTGACGGCCCCCATTGCCCGGCTGTGACACACCAGGTGGGCTGTCGGTGAGCTTCTGTGGCCCTAGTTTTTGCGGTGTTCGCGTCCCGCACCGTTGGCACTAGTCGGACCCCTGTCGGCAGCTTTTCGGCCGAGTCAGCAAGTTGAATCGGCGGCGGAGCCCGTCGGTGAGAGAGAGAACTCTGATTGGCTGTTCAGCTTAGCGAATCACTGCACGAGAAGAGAAACGGAAGTTACGAAAGCAAGCAAACGATGAAGTCAAGCGGCCACACACAGACAGAGGGCTCTTCTCATTAATCGTCTTCGTCTCTCTCGAACGTTTCCGGTTCGGGAAAGGTTCAGGAAAGCCCCTCGAGCCTGCCGCTCTAGTAGCCATGCTTTCACCCATTTAGTGCGATTTCACCTTATTTTTCGCCTCCGCGTCTTCCTTTCTTCTTCCACAACCAAGAGACGAAGGGTTGATAACGCCAGGGCCATTTGCAGAGTTTTATCAGACGCATTCTCGATTAGCGGTGGCTGTATTAGCACGCCGTCTGTAGTGAGCGAGAGTTGAGTGGAAATGGTAAGCAAACGCTGCTTTGTATACGGTTTGTATCTCCGCAGTCCTGGGTCTTGCGGTTTCACATTTTGAACGACGAATACAGACTACCGCCACCTGCTGGTACGGAGGGTTATTGCCTCTCACGCAGGCGCGGAACGTACGTGCTAGTTGGCCGTTGGCTATAGTCTGCGGTGTGTTCAAGCGCTACTTTCTGGCCCAGACGCGGGCCACGTGGGGCGACGCAGCAGTCGGCCTTCGCCGCCGCTAGTTCTCTGGTGTCGGTTTGGTGTGTCTGGGCCCTTAGAAAAAAAGCCCTTTTTTCTTTTCCCTTTTTTAGTAGCGTATTAGGTCAGCGACCACTGTAAAGCAGCTTTTTGGGGGGCTCCCGATAAACCATCTTAACTGATGTTGTTCCCGCAGCCCTCTAACGACCAGGCAACTTGCAGTAATGATTATAAATGAATGTTCAATTATTCGGCTGCACCTAATGGATATTGTTCTGGATGAGAGGGCCGACTAACAGCCTCCAAATATGAAATGGAATGTGAGCGAGCTTGAATTTGAAAGTTTGCATCCTTGTGTGTGTGTGTGTGTGTGTGTGTGTGTCGGCATGCACACGCGATGGCAAGGAAGCTGTAGATTCACAGGGTGTCCTCTGCCGATATAATGATCCCTAATGAGCACTAATGAGCTCAGTTAACCCCGGTAATGATGCGTCACCCCCACTATGTGCTGGAGGAGTTCTGTGCCAATGTCTACGGATGCTAGCTTGTGTGTTAAGAGTCGTGACTGTGTCTGCTTTTATGTCTGAGGCTTTCCATCTTTGTATGCACTGCATGTGTCGGCCTGTTTGTTCGCGCGCGCGCGTGTGTGTGCGCGCGCGCGCGCGTGTTTAGTTGTTACCCTGGCGCTTGCTCATCTCAAGGCTTTGTGTGTGCCCCTCATTCATCTGTCAGTGTTTGTGCTGTGTCTGGGTGGAGAGCACTTGAATATATATTGGTTTGGTCCGAACCTCTGCTCATAATAATGACTGCATAGATAAAGTATCTCTGTTGTGTATCGCAGCATCGCGGTCGACTCAGAACATATACACATACACACACATACACGTGCGTGCTTAGGGTCCCAGCATTGTTTCTATTTGTTTGGAATTTGAATTAGGTATCACACTTGGTGTTTACGCCACAGGCACTGCGAGAGAGAATACATCAGTTTCACTTAATCTCCCACCTTGCAGCTTTCTCTTCTTACCTAGTGCTTATCTCGAGTTTTCCACCCCCCCCCCGTTTGTTTTCCAAACCTCTATGTCCTTGCTGCTTCCCACCCTCACACCCTCCCTTTTGGTTGTCTCCTCTCTGTCTCTCGCAAGGTACCTGTGCTGTGACTGTCAGTTGGAGATGAGGGAGTGGTTTGCCACTTTTCTCAGTGTCCAGGTGAGATCAAACATGCTGCACGTGACCTTTACTGCTCAGTAATAGACACATGCATCAGGGATAATTGCTAGGGTATTTGCGACTGCATGATTCGTGAAAATGTGATGAATAATGACTCATTCATCACTTACCATTTGTATGTCATTGTATTTAACTCTGGATAAGAGCATCAGATATTGAGGATGATGCAGCGAAAAAGTGGTTCTAGCCTCTATTAAGCCTGAGTACACATCATCAACCTGAACCTCAGGGTTCAGTGCTTAGACCCAATGTTCACTGTCTAATGGGCCTAAAGGTCGATTAATGCCAAGCCTTAGTCAGGCAGTATTGGGAAATGAGTCTTGCTTTTAATTGCAAGGTGGTTGGAGGTTACAGCAACAGGTCCATTCACAAAGTTGAAATTCTCAGTACAAAGTTAACTTAAGTACTTTTCAACACTCAGTGTATTGTCCATGGCAAATTCTACTCATACGAGTATATGGCTGTTATGGTTTATTTAATGGTCTAATGGTACGTTATTTAACCAGATATAACCACTGGTGCCTTCAGACATTTTTGGTGAAAATGTATTTCACAAGTTTAAAATTTGTCTAGAGAGATTTCCTTTAAAACACTAATATAGTACAGCATGAACCTTAACTAGCAAGAACTCTAATCTTTCTGTCGCTCACCTCCTCCACCTCTTTACATTGCTTTTTCTTTTACAGTGTGATGGTGATGTATGGCCTGTAGAAGGGATGCAGAAGACACGTGTGTCCCGTGTGTTGCCACTGGATACTCGTCACGGTAACGTGTCATTGATACCACTGCGTGGCAGTGAGAATGAGATGCGGAACAGCGTAGCAGCTTTCAGCCAAGACCCGCTTGCTGTGAGTTTATCAATCCAATCACTAACTAATCTAAAACTGCCACCCGGTCGTGCAGCTGGATCTACAGCAGCTGGCTATTCAGAGATATTTGTTCTGGACAGGTGGCTCAACCCCACACACCCCCACCCTCCGACGAAGAGCAGAGCTTAACCTTAACGCTAATCATGTGACTGATTCGCAGATCGCAAATTTGTCCCAAATGCAGAACTTCAGCAGGTACCTGGCTCCTGACAACAAAAGAGGGTGGGGGTCGAAGGTCGACCCTGAACAGAATCAGTGACCTCTGTTTTGTGATTCACTGTTGATTTACTTGTCAGCATTCAAGGGGAAATCTTGTTGGGTCCAGAAATGGGCAACGTACATCCTCTCCTGTTGGTCACCACATTACTTAAATGTTGACTGTACCTTCTCCCACATCCTGGAACCAGATGCTAAATTAACCGTTCCAGGTTTACAGTGGGCTGAAAGAGAGCCCCCACCACAGAACTCTCTGAAGAGGTTTAGTAAATTTTTTATTTGTATTTTTATGTTTGAATTTGGTACAAGTGAACCATTAGCTAAGGCTAAGCTAAGGTGTCTCAATTCTTCCGCCTGATTGGACGTCAGCATGTAGAGGTCAGAGATAACCGCTGGGCTTTACAGTGCTGGCCCCGTATTAACACTCCATCCCCCAAATTGAAACTTACACCGATTGGTCTGTCACCCTGGACTTTGGGAATGAGTGTAACATTTATTTTTAGAGAATAAATCGCTGAGTGTGCCAACATCGCACGAAACATTTGTTATCTACTCTAAAGGCACCTTCTATATCTTTCCTTCGGTTATTTTATATATACATTTAGATAACGACAGCTCAACTGTGACTAGCTAGTAATAATATAGTATATTATTACTTATGAGCCAACTGTTGGTGCTGTGGTACAGAATATCAACCGTGTGATGATGTCGATGTCCAATCCTCCCACTGGGTCTAGCCGCCTCATACCTCTCTACCTTTTACGTTCCAATAACGGCAAACTCCATCAACACTTCCACAGGCAATGACACAGCTCAACCTTTGCATTGTTGTTGGCCTCTGGATTGTGCCCATTTAAATTTGATTCGAAATTAAATGTGTAGGTGTAAGAGAGAGTATGAAAGCTCTGACTTTGCCTTTTCATTTGCAATAGCAGTAGAAGCTGGGTTTACGCAAGATGTGATTGGGGGCTTCTGTTAACATGCAGCCTCAGCACCACAGGTTGAAAGCTGTGTGTTTGTGAGAGGGTGGCTGCTTGTGGGTATGTGCTCAACATGAATAAAAAAGGCAGATGGGCTTCTGGGTTTGAATGTGGCTGAAATGTTTACTTTCTTACTCTGTATATATGTGCATATATTTGTGTTTGCGAATTTGACTGACTGCCCACATGTATTGCAGTTCTTGATATGAAATGTGAATAGAAAGTAAGCATTTAATTCTGAATTGTGTGTGTGTGTGTGTGTGTGTGTGTGTCTATGTGTGTGCGTGTGTGTGTGTCTATGTGTGTGTATAAGAGAGAAAGAGAAAAGACTTATCGACTGCTTTTGTGTGTGGCCAGTGTTCACTGTGAAACAACGACTGTGTTTAACACAACTGTAGATTGTCAGTTTTACACACAGCAGACTTGAAGGATCACTCCAGTATCCCTCGTTTTCTCTCACAACCCCATCACAATTCACTCTCCCTCTCTCCTCTTACTGTTTTTATCTCTCTCACCAAATCTCCCATTTTCTCCTTCAAGTGTCTCTTGTTCCAACATGACCCATGCTTTTTATCTTTCAGCTCTTTAGAGATGTTCGATAGTGGACCCTGATTTAAAGGTAAGGCATTTTTTCCGTTTCTGAAAGTTTACCAGTCCATCTCTAGGCCGTCAAATAACTTTTGGCACTTCCTTATGTGGACCATGAAGGCGTATTTCTGTTTTTCATTTTCTTATTTGGGCGGGTGGTGGAGTGGTTAGCGCGGTCCTCTCACAGCAAGAAGGTCCTCGGTTCGAGCCCCGGGGTAGTCCAACCTTGGGGGTCGTCCGCTGTGTGGAGTTTGCAATCCAAAGACATGTAGGTCAGATGAATCGGCCGTACTAAATTGTCCCTAAGTGTGTGTGTCGGCCCTGTGATGGCCTTGCGGCCTGTCCAGGGTGTCTCCTTGCCTGCCGCCCAATGACTGCTGGGATAGGCTCCAGCATCCCCGCGACCCTGAGAGCAGGATAAGCGGTTCAGATAATGGAATGGAATTTTGTTATTTAGGGATGGATTTTTAATGATAGATGCTTATAGATGTGAATGAATTTGTTGACTTCTAGAGTTGTGCGTTAAGTCGACCCCTGCATTCAGACCAGTTGGTGCATGATCCCTATACTGATTTTAAGGTTTCCTAATGTAACTTCTGGGGGTCAGATGTGAGCGTGATCTGACTATTCGAGAAGGACTCACACTTAACTGACAGCAGTCCATTTCAAGACAGAAGTGGGTCTTCGTATCCGCAGGTTCTAGTGAAGGCCGGAAGGCCAAAACATTTTGCGAGACAGGAGATTGAGTCGAATGTTAAAAACGTTGCCGCTGTTAGGTGTTAACCTGCTTTTTAGAGCTGATTTGCACAGGTGTGTACTCTGATATGTTGTGCGACGGGGCTCATCACTGAGGATCAGCTCAAGTCTATACAGCTCACCTTGTGATGAGAGAATAATGCACCATTATTCAGATGAAATTGGCCGTTTTGTCTTTCAGCAGAGTGCGTCCACCTTCTTCCCCTGTTGCTAGATAAGACCCTCCTGCTGGGATGAGAGACTGCTGCTTAGCATGCATATTTTAAAAAAAACTGATTTTAAAGAGACTTGCGCCTGCTGTGGAACTAAATTTAGAGTTGGGGCCAAAGTCCATTCATCAGACTGTCTCAGCAGAGTTACGGTGTCTGGGTCCATGCGAGTCAAGTGGTTCACGTTACTTCTGACGTTTACAAACTGATAATAGAAACGCAAACTAATCTTCTAATTGTGATAACAATGAGGCTAAATTGGGCACAGACACGCTCAACCCCTTTTACATGTGTGTGTTTTCCACAGGGGGGTGATCGGTGTAACCAGAAGCCCTTTGAACAGCGTCTTCCTCATTCTGCAGCTGAAGGAACCACGACGTCTGATGACCCTTCAGACAACACAGACAGTGTGACATGTGACACGGTTGCTTGTCCCCATGAATATGAAATGGACCCACAAACGTGCAAACAACTGGATTATATATAATACGGACCCACCGTGAGTTGCCGTGTCACGCAGTAATTTTTTTTGTAAACACAGTGGAAATTAATCCGACAAACAGGTGACTGGCTGGCTAGCAAGGCAGCAGCTGGGCGCCGTGGCGTGAAGTGAAAGAAAACGATGTCCACCGGTGTCTGTCAGCCTGATTTTACGGACTAGAATTTGGCCCCCAGGTCCGCTAAATCGTCCCCAACTCAAGCTGTTTCAGCTCCAAAACACTCCGCTGCACCAGGCGGTATGACCTCACCCCGGTGTTGAGTAACGGAGAGGTGTGAGAGACGAGCCGAGAGAAACCTCGTATTGTACTCTCCAGAAAAGACGGGAAGTCCGATAACCCCGGCACTGGGCTGGCGTGCGTAACGACCAGCCGTTTGACGTGGGGTCACAGATTATGGAACTTTTCAAAAGAAAATGAACTTTTTTTTTTCCCCCCTTCGTGTCCGGTCGTAACCCATTCAGTTTGACTTGTCGACCTGCCGCGAAGCAGTTCAGATTCTCTGTAAGACGGTCTCGGCCGACTCGAACCCGGTTTTGTCCGGAGACTGCTCCCGTGTGGGCCGAGCCGTCGGCTGAGAGGAACCTTGAGGAGGCGGCGGACGTTTTATAGATGTTATTTAGCAGGCCAATTATTCTGTCTTCTTACTCGATACACTGCATAGATAAGTGGTGAAAACATTGTGCGTGTGTGTGTGTGGACGTGGTCATGTTTGAGGAGAGAGGGGTTCTGCGGAAGAGACTGAACGAGCCAAAGACCGGGGCAAAATGGATGTTGAGAACCTCGGTTGTCATCTGACTGAACACCAGAAGCCTTGTTGGGATGTGTCTACAAGTTGTTTCTGCAGCAAAATCAATCATGCAAATAGAGAACATTTACATAGTTGGTCGGCCTGGTTAAGATCTTCCCAGGCTGACGGTCTGTTTTGCTGGTGACGCCGCCTCAGTTTTTCCTCCTCACCTCCGTGACCATCCATCCCTGCGTCTCACCCTCTTCTTCTTGTTTACTGTAGGCAGTGATACACGTTACATTTTTTTAAGAAAACATAGATGGACAATATTTAAAAGGTTTTAGTTTCTTGATGACTCATTGTTTTAAAAAAAAAATCTTTCGTTCCTTATTTATAACCTAATATGTAATTCATATCGGTGTCTGTGTAATCCCAGCAGTCATCACAACTGTTGTGTTCTTCACTCTGTGCTGTTACATTACACAACCCGGTGGCGAAGAAAATGGAGATGGGAAGCGTGACGTGCAAAGGAGCTTTAAAAGCCTCACCCTCTTCTTCAGCTCTCAACTGGCACATGGCTCCTGTCTCTGAAGCGTCACCTTGGTCCAAAGTGTCGTTCACCTTAATTCTCTCGCTGGTAACAGACATGCTGGCTGTCAGTAGTATGGCACCCCTGTACCTTAAAATGCAGCCCATGTTCCTCTTCTGCACTCCCCCAGCATTAAGCATAATTATTTATTTGGACAACAGAGGGCGCTAAGCACTGGGCTGGAGAACCTAGCTGCCCCCCCCCCCACACACACACACACACATTGGGGTGTTGTCAAGTTTAACAGTGTTTTACTTAACACCTATACATATGCTGAAAGTGATTGTGTGTTTGTCCCAATGACTGCCTTCTCCTGTCCATCTATTCTAATGGGGACCAAATGTCTAGAACTAGAAACCACCTTGTGGGGACATTTAGTGGGTCCCAGTGAGGAGAAGGGTCTATTTAGGTTTAAGACTTGGGTTTAGGGTTAAGGTTAGGATTAGGTTAGGGTTAAGGTTAGGATTAAATTAGGTTTAAGGTTAGGGTTAGAATTAAATTAGGATTAAGGTTAGGATTAGGTTACGGTTAAGGTTAGGATTAAGTTAGGATTAAGTTAGGGTTAAGGTTAGCATTAGGTTAGGGTTAGAGTTAAATTAGGGTTAAGATTAGGATTAGGTTAGGGTTAAGGTTAGGATTAGGTTAGGGTTAGAGTTAAATTAGGGTTAAGGTTAGGACTAGATTAGGGTTAGGGTTAAGTTTAGGATTAGGTTAGGGTTAAGGTTAGGATTAGGTTAGGGTTAGAGTTAAATTAGGGTTAATGTTAGGGTTTAGGTTAGGACTAGATTAGGGTTAGGGCTAAATTTAGGATTAGATTAGGGTTAGGATTAGGTTAGGCATGTAGTTATGATGGTTAAGGTTAGGGTTAGGGTTAAGATTAGGATTAGGTTAGGGTTAAATTAGGGTTAAGGTTAGGGTTAGGGTTAAGGTTAGGATTAGGTTAGGGTTAGGCATGTAGTTATGATGGTTAAGGTTAGAGTTAAGGGCTAGGGAATGAATGTAGTCAATGAGGGATGTACGGGGTGAGTTTTGTGTGTGTGTGTGTGGGTGTGTGACTATGTTTAGCTGGCCCCCAGCCCAGAGCTCAGCAGGAGCCAAGAGAAGACTCGTCCCTGTGCGGTGATATAATTATATTCTCTCTCTTTTTCACTAGGTGATTATTTGTGTGTTCCTCAACAGTTACTGATTCGTCTGTCTCTGAAACTCTAATAAACATTCAGCTGGAGGTTTTTTCTTTCAGTGTTTGTATCTCCAAACCCACGCGCGCGCGCGTGTGTGTGTGTGTGTGTGTGTGTGTGTGTGTGTGTGTGTGAGAGAGAGAGAGAGAGAGAGAGACGTGTTTCATCTCTGTGTAGTTCACAACTGTCAAATAACTACATGTTTGATCCAAAAGGTCAGTAACTACCTGCTCTAACACAAGCTATGTTGCCTATGGAGCTACTCTATACACACACACACACACACACACACACACACACACACTTTTGCAAATACATGATGTCAGCCCTGCAGGATAGCAGAAAAGGGATTTGTTGCACTGCAAACCTCCCCACCTCCATAACAACCACACGCATAGAATTGCACGCAACCCCAACATGTTATGAATGCTTTCACAGCATGTGTCTTAACACACAAGGCAGGAAGTTGTTATCCTGCCAGCAGGTTTCATGACACAGTTATGCATTTCCATAAATGAAGGCCTACAGATCTGCTTTAAGGTAAAAATCTCAGGCTTGCTTGTGTGTGTCTATATGTATTTATGTATATGTGTACTGCATGATTTTATACATGTGTGGACAGATGTAGAACGGTGCTGATGGGGGGACCTGTAGGGGGTTTCTGAGTCTGAGTGCGTCACAGCGGCCAGCCGGCTCTGAGCTCAGTTTTTTTAAGTGGAGCTGACACATCAGGGTCACCCTTTACCTCGAGATACACACCGGAGAGACCCGCAGGGGACGCACACACACGAGCCCTTCACACATGCACAGGAGACC
The DNA here is from genome assembly GCF_029633865.1 of Lampris incognitus. NCBI lineage: Eukaryota > Metazoa > Chordata > Actinopteri > Lampriformes > Lampridae > Lampris > Lampris incognitus. Next base: position 53,143,286 of record NC_079217.1, read on the forward strand.
CACCAGGGGGGCGCTCACATTCACACCAGGGTATAGGGACGTACACGGCGAAGTGGCCTTTACCTCATAGGTCATTACAGCGGTTGTATAAGGCAGAAAGTTTAAGGAAGAAATGATTTTTCTGATACAGGAATCAGGAGCACTTTAATTTAGTCATTTCATTCAAAACAATAAATCATGAAGCGACGTGCCGTTTCCCACAGCAGTACAACACAAAGACAAAAAAGCACATCCAGAAACGACAAGAACACTCATTCCCAAACTAAACAAACAAATCAGTGTCCAAGAGAAGGAAGGCCAAGCCAGGGTGACTGTGGGAACCGCCGGCCTGCATGGGCTAGCCGTTAGCTTAGCCCGCCCCGCTTCCGCGTCCTGCCACACCGCCCTCGGTGTTTCCTCCGCGGGTGCAGCTCCAGGCAGGGGCCGTGGTCCCCAGGCCCACCGGACGAAGCGGACCAAGCTCTTCGCACAGTCTTTAGGAATTTGGTAACTAGATGTTTCAGAGTTTGACTGAACCTGCAAAAATAAATAAATGCAACCTACCAAAATAGATAATATATATATATACATATATATTACGTTTTGTTAATTTTTGTAATTATCTGAAGCTCTTTTTAAAAAAAAAGGAAAAAAAACGTACTTCAATAAATGAAGCTAAAGCGTCTGGTCTTGCTTGGCACAAGACCAGCAGAAGGCGTAAAGTTAAACTTGGATAAATGACGCTCCAGCGCCATCTGCTGGTCACGTGCGTGTACATGCGCGCGTAAAATTTGCACAATTTCGCGCATGCGTAGCAGGGTTTCGGTTCGCCGCAGTGGGTTTTGTTTTCTGCGCATGCGCGAAAAATCACATGCGCAGCAGATTGCGCACTAAAGCGCTAAGCATTAGAGTTTCCGTTCTGCGCATGCGCGGTTTTTTGCGATCGCTCGGAGTTGCCGGGGCAAGATGGCCGATCGGGGTGCGATCTGGTATTATGTAGCAGCCGAAAAGCAAAGAAATGTGGAAAGAAGGTGGAGAATGCCGTCTTCGAAGCAATACTACAAACGGTAAGTTTCAAAACATTATAGCATCTAAATACAAATAGTTCAACCTCTTTACCATCACCCCACATCACCCCGATTTACAATCAAACGCGGCATTAAAACAGGGTTGTCCCATTTCTCCTTTTCTCGTTATAGTTGCTACAGAAACGCTTTGTGTCTTCATTAAAAATTCAACTGTCGCTCCATTAGATGTAATTGGGAAACCGCTAATCATTGGGAGTCTTTGAATATTTGAATATTGAAGTGAACATTTGAACTCATTCATCTTCAGCCGCTTCTCCGGGGTCGGGTCGCAGTGGCAGCAAGCGAAGTAGGGCACGCCAGGCGTCCCTCCCCCCAGCAACGCCCTCCAGCTCCTCCTGGGGGACGGTCCCAGGCCTGACTTGTCATGTCAGGTGTTCACACATTTGAACATGTGACGAACCCCCCAGTGTACTTCAAATGTATTTCTGGATTGTTCTGTTCACCTCTATTGTGCTTCAGGTTTAGAGAGGGCTCGCCAAACCTGAGAGCATACACCTGGGCCCGGGCACGTCCCTCAGCATAAAGCTGCAGCCAGCTTGCAGTCTTGGCGCTCTCGCTGTTCTGCTTCTGTTTGTTGGTATGGTTTTACCACTTGACAACACGCACAACGTCATTACATACACCCACACATGCACTATCTTACACCACTGATTTACAGACACACACATCCATACTTCATTGTATTGGGGTTATTTATTTTGTAATAAATCAGTTTGGTTTATTGAATGGTTTTGGTGCGTTTGTGTGGTTAAGAGGAGAGGCGACGATTAGCGAGCAGCAGTATGGTTTCATGCCACGAAAGAGCACTAACTACAGATGCGATGTTTGCTTTGAGAATGTTGATTGAGAAGTGTAGAGAAGGCCAGAAGGAGCTGCATTGGGTCTTTATGGATTTAGAGAAAGCATATGACATACTTGATATGCTTTCTGTTCATGTGCTTTCATAAAGGAGGTGTGGTATTGTATGAGGAAGTCGGGAGTTGCAGAGAGGTATGTAGGAGTGGTGCAGGATATGTATGAGGGAAGTGTGACAGTGGTGAGGTGTGCGGTTGGAATGACAAATGGGTTCAAGGTGGAGATGGAATTACATCAAGGATCGGCTCTGAACCCTTTCTTGTTTGCAATGGACAGGTTGACGGACGAGATCAGGCAGGAGTCTCCGTGGACTATGATGTTTGCGGATTACATAGTGATCTGTAGCGAGAGTAGGGTGCAGGTTGAGGTAATAAAATGTAATAAAATACCTTATCAGGTTTTTCCAACCAAACTCCCTCCATTTCTGCGAACTAGTACACCTCCATATTGTTGTCCATTCTTCCTCAGATATAATTGTCTCTCCTTCCTTCTCCCATTTTGTTTTAATGTATAAAGTCGAATGTATTTTAAGATTTAACAGACCCTTATGAAATTATTCTTCTATCAGTATCTGAATTATATGCTTTTCTAAACAGTTCTATCAGACAAGTACTAATCTGTACAGCTCAAAGTTCAATGAAAGTAACTTTACTTTGCTTAGTCAACATCTCGATGAATTTGATCCTATAAGTTATGGAGGACTGTTTGTCATGTGAAGCTCCAATATCAGAAGGTGAAATTAAGGAGGGCATCCATTCACTCAAAAACAATAAATCGCCTGGTAATGATGATATCACTGCTGAATTTTACAAATTATTCTCTGATTTACTCACACCATAAGGTCTATTCAGAAAGTATCCAGAATTCCTCTCTTCCTACTACAGTGACACAAGGCACATATGACACATGTTTAATCCCCAAACCAAAGAAAGATCTGCTTCTGCTGGACAATTGGGGAGTTTACTCAATAATGTTTATAAAGTGTTTGCTATTATTTTAGCTAAAATATTCAAGCGGGTCTCAAACTCAATATTTGATGAAAATCAATCTGGATTTATGAACGGTAGACATTAACAATAATATTAGATTGGTTTTAGACCTCAGACTCATCTGATCTAATTCTAGACAAAAGTTTCATATTCCAGGACTTCTGCAAAGCTTTTGACTCCATAAAACATCCTTTTATTTTTCTATTGTCTAGAACGCTTTGGTTTTGGGACATGTTTTTGTAATGCTATGAAAATTCTCTGTGTTAATGATAATAGTTCGGTGTTAATGGTAATAGCTCTAAAACATGGGACAACTCATACAGAGAGGGGTGAGACAAGGTTGCCCTGTTTACATTCTCCTCCTGGTGGCTCAGGTTTTTTGCCATTATATTAAATCCAGTAGGTTAGAAGGTATCTCTGTTGCTGATCATAATCTTCTTATAAGTCAGTTGGTAGATGATACATTATTTCTTAAAAATGCCTCTCAGGTAGAATCGCCTATAAAGATTATTGATTTATTCTCTAGAGCTTCAGGTTTAGGAATGATTATTATATTAGAGGGACAGCTCAGGTTGGACGGTTTGGAGACAAAGCAAGAGAGGCAAGATTGAGATGGCTTGGAGCTTGTGGAGGAGAGACGCTGGGTATATTCAGAAGGATGCTGAATATGGAGCTGCCAGCAAAGAGGAAAAGAGGAAGGCCAAAGAGGAGGTTTATGGATGTGAGGACATGAGGACGTGCAGGTGGCTGGTGTGACAGAGGAAGATGCAGAGGACAGGAAGAAATAACAGATGATCCGCTGTGGTGCCACCCAACGGGAGCAGCTGAAAGTAGTAGGAGTAGGAGGAGGAGTCTCTAGAGCTTCAGGTTTATGCCTGAATTTGGATAAGTGTGAGTTATTTGCGCAGAAAAACTAATTAGGTGTCAATCTGCAACATTCATGTCAAAGAAAAAAGTAACTTATTTAGGGATTGTTGTAGCTAAGAACCCCAAGGACAGAGTTACCTTGAATGGAGCCCCAATGACTGATAAATTAAAACATTAATTTAATATTTGGTTACAAAGAGATTTGTACTAAAAAGCGCATACTCTCATATCCAAGACTGAGGGAATATCCAGGCTTATATATATTGCTTCATCTGTATTTTTGGATGACAAAACTGCTAATGCCACTGATAACATTTTCTATGGAAAAATCGAGTCCACTATATCAGGAAATCTGTAGTTTTCAACTATTAGTGGTTTAGATTTTCTGGATTTTTCTTCCATGAATTATACTCTGAAGATTAACTGGTTAAAGTACTTCTTGTCTAACAGCTCATCCATGTGGAACATTATCTCTAGAACTGTCTTCAGTAAGGTTGTGGGTCTTTCCTTCTTGTTAATGCGTAATTATCAAATTGACAAACTCCCTCTTAAACTATCAGCATATCACAAGCAAGCCTTACTGGCATGGAAATTGATTTACAAGCACAACTTTTCTCCACACCATTTTTATATATGGAATCTTTTGTACAAGCACACATTTTATACAAGTATTTTCTTCAGTAACTGGTTTGATAGAAATATTTTATTGGTAGGACAGCTGCTGAACTCTCAAGGTTATCTCATGACGTATGACGAGTTTATTGTGCATTTTACTTTTCCTGTAACACCCAAAGAATTTGTTATAGTGATAGCAGCTATCCCCAGTGGTTCAATTTCCTTATTGCAAGGTATTCAATAGCCTTTCGTTATTCCTTTAGTACATCCAAATTAAACAGTGTGTGGACGGGTTTGCTTCACATAAAAAACAACAAGGCTGTCCGTGCTGTTTTTCATAGGGAGTTTAACCGCTTGTCCACGTGTTGTAGCTTACTGGTCCCAGTTTGATCAGAATATTCCATGGGAACAAAGTTGGACATTGTCTCATAGATATCTTCTCACAAACAAAGTAAAGGAGGTTCCCTTTAAAATGATTCACAGGTGGATCATTTTAAAGGATTTTTTCCTTTAAAACGATCCACACACCCAGTTAAGCAACTTCTCTCTAAATATCTGAGAGAGTTGGAATTTGGAAAAAGGTGCTTTTGTGGTCAACCTCATTCTCTTTCTGGCAAAATTTCACATTCATCGATGCAAGCTTTCTAAGAGGACTCCTCTTTAGGGAGTTTTCACAAAGGACTTGGAACATTACATGGACACAATATTGTAGCGAATTCGGGGGGCAACCACAGGAACTGCCGCGGCCGAGACGCGAACCCGTATCGCCCGCACCGCGGGAGGCACCGCTGACCGCTCGACTAAAGGGTCAGACCCATCAGGGAGTGGCCAACGTGTCTACTTATCCATGCACGTTCGCAACCAATTTATTTTTGCTCGAAATGCTCTGAACCGTTCAAAAAAAGGGTTTGTGAACCGGCACCGAACCCATTCCCCAGCCGATCCAGCGCCAGCTCTCCCATCCAGACACCCTTGACGCACCTCCCCGCGACATCAAAAACACCACAGTCAACGCCGGTGAGGCCGCCGCCAGACCGCCCTCGGGGTTATCGGAACTGCCGGTCTGCATGGGCTAGCAGTTAGCTTAGCCCGCCCCGCTCTCCCAGCCGATCCAGCGAAGACTAAGCTAGACGCAGACAATGGCACTGCATGGACAGCACTAGGTGAGGCTGCCGCAAATGTGAATTAGCGCCGTCATCTTCCGACACCGGAAGCAGAAAACAGAGTGGATGAAGGGAATTAGTTCAAGGGTGAGTATTACATTTGCTATGGTTCGAGTTTGGACCACAATGGAGACATGAACCTACACTGAAACAAACAGTGAAATCCCTTTTGACACAGTTGGGCTTAGCTTGAGGATTGCTATGTTTTTCAGTTTAATTATTGCTCTCTTACTGCTGCATATAATGCCATCAAATCCTGCCTTCATTGAGGCCCCCCCCCCCGCATCTTAAATGATCACCTATTAGTATCAATGCATACTTGGAAATACTAAATCCCATTACCCACACTGCCTCAAATGTCCAAGAGGTCTGAGGTCAGTCTGAAGATGGTTGCATTAAAAAGGAAAAGTCGGAAATGACTTTAATATTTCACTTTTGCTGTCAGCATCGAGATTACTTTTATAATGGAGGTGAATCACATCTCATACGTACCTGTAGAAGATGAGCTGTGTGTCAAGTGGTGACGAGAGTGAAAATAGGCTATGGAAGAGAAAAGGGAAAGAGGGGAGGAAGTCACAGACAAGAGAGAAATGTGATTTTCAGCCCACGGGAGACATTTCAACCCAAATGTTAAGTAAAATATAGTCATGTAAAAGAGACTCTTGGATTTAATTCATTAATGCAGTACCATATGTTAACTCTTAGCAGCTTGGTCTGTATGTGCACTGCTCTCGACTAAAGGTTTATGACTGATAGTAGGTTGTGTAAACAAATATTTGATACTATCAGAATAGCGAGTATTTGGTTGGTGACCTCATACCGCTGATACTAAATCTTAATATATAACAGAAGAATTTTGTGTCTTCTCAAGTCGGAAAGAATTGCAATCAGTCGTATCATCAGTTTTATTAGCTAAATAAGTTCACACATCCTCCAAAATTTACTTGGTAGGTCACATACAGGAGGCGATCTTAAACAGTGCAACATTTAAATGTCTGGCGGACTGTCCAGGGTGTCTCCCCGCCTGCCGCCCAGTGACTGCTGGGATAGGCTCCAGCATCCCCGTGACCCTGAGTAAGGATAAACGGTTTGGATAATGGACGGATGGATGGATGGATGGATTTATAAGTACAGTTGCATATGTATGTACACTACCGTTCAAAAGTTTGGGATCACCCAAACAATTTCGTGTTTTCCATGAAAAGTCACACTTATTCACCACCATATGTTGTGAAATGAATAGAAAATAGAGTCAAGACATTGACAAGGTTAGAAATAATGATTTGTATTTGAAATAAGATTTTTTTTACATCAAACTTTGCTTTCGTCAAAGAATCCTCCATTTGCAGCAATTACAGCATTGCAGACCTTTGGCATTCTAGCTGTTAATTTGTTGAGGTAATCTGGAGAAATTGCACCCCACGCTTCCAGAAGCAGCTCCCACAAGTTGGATTGGTTGGATGGGCACTTCTTTGAGCAGATTGAGTTTCTGGAGCATCACATTTGTGGGGTCAATTAAACGCTCAAAATGGCCAGAAAAAGAGAACTTTCATCTGAAACTCGACAGTCTATTCTTGTTCTTAGAAATGAAGGCTATTCCATGTGAGAAATTGCTAAGAAATTGAAGATTTCCTACACCGGTGTGTACTACTCCCTTCAGAGGACAGCACAAACAGGCTCTAACAGGTACTATTTAATGAAGATGCCAGTTGGGGACCTGTGAGGCGTCTGTTTCTCAAACTAGAGACTCTAATGTACTTATCTTCTTGCTCAGTTGTGCAACGCGGCCTCCCACTTCTTTTTCTACTCTGGTTAGAGCCTGTTTGTGCTGTCCTCTGAAGGGAGTAGTACACACCGGTGTAGGAAATCTTCAATTTCTTAGCAATTTCTCGCATGGAATAGCCTTCATTTCTAAGAACAAGAATAGACTGTCGAGTTTCAGATGAAAGTTCTCTTTTTCTGGCCATTTTGAGCGTTTAATTGACCCCACAAATGTGATGCTCCAGAAACTCAATCTGCTCAAAGAAGTGCCCATCCAACCAATCCAACTTGTGGGAGCTGCTTCTGGAAGCGTGGGGTGCAATTTCTCCAGATTACCTCAACAAATTAACAGCTAGAATGCCAAAGGTCTGCAATGCTGTAATTGCTGCAAATGGAGGATTCTTTGACGAAAGCAAAGTTTGATGTAAAAAAAATCTTATTTCAAATACAAATCATTATTTCTAACCTTGTCAATGTCTTGACTCTATTTTCTATTCATTTCACAACATATGGTGGTGAATAAGTGTGACTTTTCATGGAAAACACAACATTGTTTGGGTGATCCCAAACTTTTGAACGGTAGTGTATGTGGCAGTATATCAGCTAAAAGATAAAGAAATTATGGGTCACTGCACCTCACCATACAGTAATCAGAACAAAACTATCTATTATGTTAAGTCAACGACCACACCGGGAGCCACGTTTATGACTTTTACTTCCCCAACATCAACTCACGACACTTCACCTTGCCGTAATTCACACTGCCCCCTGCCCTTCTTAAAGGCACAGTAACTGCTAGTGCTTAACCATAAAAGTCAGACTCGGGCATAACACTACCTAACCAGATATAACATTTTCTCCCCCACCCCCCTTGAGAAAGTAACATAACATATCAGTCCCTACCCTAGATGTCCCTTAACCATTCGTAACATAGTCCCTGTGCCAGACAGGCGGAACCCTCACTCTCTGAGGGTGAGCAGGCTGGGGAGCAGGGCCTGGCAATGGCAGTGGGTTACCACCCACCCAGTTTGCCTCCGGTCTGGGCTGCCAACTGAGAGCAGCAGCTGGGGACAGGGTTGATGCAGGGTTTGTAGGGGCTACAACCCTGTGCAGGTGGTTTGAGTGCCAACGAGTCCCATCATCCAGTCTGTAGGTAGCTGGTCCCAGCTGCTGAGTCACCTGATGGGGCTCCGACCAGTATGACCGCAGCTTGTTCTGGCAGTGGGCATGTTTGATCCTGACCCAGTCCCCCACAGACAGAGAAGGAGTCTGTACTTGGCGGGAGGCATCGAACCTCTGTTTCATCCGGGCCTGTGAGCTTTGGACCTGAGTTCTGGCTTTCTGGAGCCCTGGGCTCTCGTGTGCAGTGGCTGGCTCCGCTCTCAAGCAGTCCAGGGGTTGCTTTAGTTCCCGCCCAATCATGAGCAAAGCCGGTGTCACCCCCGTGGTGGAGTGCTTGGATGCCCGGATGGTCAGGAGAGTTTGGCTGAGTGCAGTGCTGAAGGTTTTCCCTTCCTTCAGACAGGCTCGAATTCAGTTCTTGAGAGTTTTGTTCAGTCTTTCCACCCCTCCGTTACTCTCCGGGTGGTACACTGATGTCCTGGTGTGCTTGATGGGCCGCAGTGACAGGAACTCTGAGAACTCCGCCAATGCAAATTGGGGTCCATTGTCCATTGTGATGAACCTGGGCAGGCCCTAGCACCCAAACAGCTTGTCGAGGTGGTCGATGATTGTGTGTGAGGTGATGGAGCCCAGTTTGATGGCCTCTGGCCACTTCGAGTGAAGGTCATGCACGACCAGCAAGTGGCGGGCATGCGTGGGTGCCCCTTGGAGCTCTCCACAGAGGTCAATCTGGATGTGCTCCCATGGCGTGGACGGCCACGGGGTTGGAGTGAGGGGTGCTGTGGTAGGCTGGCCGGTTTTCCCACTCAGAAGGCAGCAGGTGCAGTTACGCACCAGCTCCTCTGCGTCAGAGTCTATGTGAGGCCACCACACGGTGTCTCGGCAGCGCTGCTTCATCTTGACCACCCCCAGATGCCCATCATGTGCCATTTGCAGCACTCTGGCCCTTAGAGTCTCTGGTACAATGGTGCAGTGGCCACGGGAGAGGCACACCTCCCCCCAGCAGGAGAGCTCGTCGCGGACTGTATGGTAGGGGAGCAGCCTGTCATCCACCTTGGCAGGCCAGCTATCCTGGCCAAAGGCGCTAAGGGTTGTGAGTGTCTCATCCTCAGCCGAGGCCTGTTGCAGCTCAGCCAGGGTGACTACTGTGCTGAGGGGCCCATGCAGCATGTGGACATAGTCATCGTCGTTGTTGTCGTCATTCTCTGGCATCGCCCCTCTTACTTCTTTGGTCAGCAAGATGGCTCGGGACAGGAGGTCGGCCACCGTATTGGTACGCCCCGGCATAAACTCGAGTCTGAAGTTGTACTGATTCAGCCTATCCGCCCATCTCAGTAATCTCATGGGCCTGTGCCCTGAACATCAGGTCGCCGGCAGAGCCATCAGCATCTAATGATCTGTGCGGATAGTGAAAGTCCTGCCGTACAGGTGGACATGCCAGCGTTCGCATGCCCACAGGCAGGCAAGAGCTTCCCTCTCCCCCACTGAATACTTCTGCTCCCCCAGAGTGAATGCCCGCAAGGCAAAAGCCACTGGACGCTCTACCCCCTCATGGACCTGGGAGAGCACTGCACCAAGTGACACCCAGACACGTCACAGGTGACCATGTTGCGCGCAGTCAGGCTGAAATGGGCCAAAGTGGGCGTAGATGTGAGCTTCTGTTTGATGATGCCGGCATGCTGGGGTCCAGTCCCATACCGCATCCTTCCATAGCAGCTGGCGCAGGGGGACTGTTGAGTCAGAGTAGTGTGGCATGAAACGGAGATAGTAGGCAGCCATCCCCAGAAAAGAGGACAGCTGGGACGGTGACTGTGGGTCTGGCAGGGACAGAATGGCTTCCATATGGGACATGATTGGGGTGATACCCCCCTTCGAGAGCCGGAAACCCAGGAACTCGACCTCCTTGGCACTAAACACACACTTCTCAGTGTTCAGTGTGACCCCGTGTTGCTTGAAGCGCTGGAAGACCTGTTCCAGGCAAGCATCGTGCAGTGTGGTGGAGGGTGTGTGTACCACCACGTCGTCCAGGTGATGGCGACCCCCTGAATGCCAGCTAGGATGAGTGACATTATTTTCTGAAAACAGCTTGGGGCTGATGACAGCCCGAAAGCCATGCGCTTGTATCTGAACACCCCCACCTCTGAGACGAAAGCTGTGAGGTCCTTGCTGGCCAGTGCCAGGGGAACCTGCAGGTAGCCGTGGCGTAAATCCATTTTGCTGAAAACTGTGGAGCCATGGAAATGGCTAGTCACCTCCTCAGCTGTGGGGAGGGGGAATTTGTCGGGGATGATGGCTTTGTTGACGTCCGTCAGGTCCACACAGAGGCGCAGTCCACCACCCCACTTCTTGGCTATCACCAGGTTGGAAATCCAGGGTGAGGCATTGACTGGTTGATGATGTCCTCCTTCACCAGGCGGTGTATCTCCTCTTCCACCCCATCCTGGAGGGCTAGGGGAATGCATCGTAGTGGCTAGATTACCGGGCAGACCTATGAGTCCACAGTAGGCTGGTGCACAACCCCAGACATGCAGCCCAGTCCTCCGAACAGTGCTGGGTAACGTTCGGGCCAGGAGGTGGAGACCTGCAGGACACGCAGGCCCACAGCATCAGTCAGTGTAAAGCCCAGGGCATGGAACAAGTCTTGCCCCATGATGTTAGCCCCTTTCTGTGTGATGTCGAACCTGGTTTCAGGGATGTACTGGTGATTATACTCCACGGGAAGGAAGACTACTCCCAAAGTGGTGATGGGGGCGTGGCCGTAGCCCGACGGAGTTGGCTGCCGCTTCCAGGGGCACATGACGGAAGAGCCGGTCATATGTGGGTTTGTTCAGGAGTGACATCTTTGCCCCCGTGTCAGCTAGGAGCGGTATGTAGGCTCCGCCCACAAGGCATGTGCAGTGGCTGAATGAGGCCCACTGGCTCGGAATTGTATTGATAGGAACTGCAGTAGCCTGTGGGTCTGCAGGGGGGGGGGCACCAGCGTGCAAAGTGATTCATCTTGTTGCAGTTATGACAGCACTTGCCCAGGGCAGGACATGATTTGTCCCAAGATACATGTTTTGTGGAGCCACAGTTAGTACAACGCTTGGGCCCAATCTTCCTAGACCCTCTGTCTTGCCACTCTTTGCACATCAAACCTGTCACTGTCCATGTCAGCCACCCCTGCCGTCTCCTGGGCAATAGTAGGTACTTTAAGCAGAGACGCGTTTGAGCAGTGAACTGCCGGTAGCAGTGACGTCACGGGCTCCTGCACAGCGCGAGAGAACATGTGCGCTTCCAGCTGAGCTGTTTCCAACTGCTTCCCAATCACTATAGCGTCAGATAATGTCACGGAGTCTGGTTTGAGTAACAGTCTCTCCCTCAGCCGAGCACAAGATGTTTTCTCTATTAGCTGATCAACTATAAATCCATCCTCCAAAGCCCCGAAGTCACAGTGCTTTGCTAGCCCACGTAAGGCAGAGACGAACTGGCCCACTGACTCACCAGACTTCTGGGCTCTCTGACGAAACTCAAACCGGTGCATGCGTCGACTCCTTCCTGAGCTGAAATGGTACTGTAGTGCGTTGGTAGCCGCAGCATAGGTGTCATCTGCCACCGGGCCTGTAGCGAAAATACGTTGCCCCTCCTGACCGAGGCAGTGCCGCAAGAGCGCACACTTTCTAGCTGCTGCTAAATCCGAATGCCCCAGAGGCAGTAAAGAGTCATCAAACGATGATATCCATCAGTCCCAGGGAACAGCTGGGTCACCGGGAACAGGTAGGAAAGGTGTCGGTGGCAATAGAACGAAGTCAGCCATCCTCATTCGCCAAATATTATGTTCAGTCAGTGACCACACCGGGAGCCACATTTATAACTTTTACTTCCCCATCATCAACTCACGACACTTCACCTTGCCGTAATTCACACTGCCCCCTGCCCTTCTAAAGACACAGTAACTGCTAGTGCTTAACCATACAAGTCAGACTCGGGTATAACACTACCTAACCAGATATAACACTATTCTCAGAGATGTTGGCTACAGACACACACAAAAAAAGAAGCTATCCACTACTCTTGTAGACATTTATTTTGACCTCACAAACGATGAAAAGGAGACGTGAGGGAATGGGGACATGGTGCCAGGACATCAACGCCATGTTGTCTATTTAAACATCCAGTAATCAAGAAACTACAGCACCTCCCAGCTCCATCACCACTAATCCACTGGATCCATAACTTCCTCTCCAACAAACCACAAGCAGTAAGGGTTGACAATATGCTGTCACCCACCATTAATCTCAATACCAGCGCTCCACAGGGGTGCATTGGTCCATTTCGCTACACCCTCTATACAAACAAACAACTGTTCACAGGGGTGCATAATTGGTCCATTTCTCTACACCCTCTATACAAACAAACAGCTGTCCAAGTCTACCCACCTCTACCCTCTACTTCAAATATGCAGATGACACGGCCATCCTCGCTCTGCTAAATGACAACAATGACTCTCTCTCTCTGCCTGTCGACATTCCATATACCATATTAGCACATGGTGTGACGATAACGTTAGCATCTCAAAAACTGCAGAATCGCTCTTAAGTGCCCCCCAAAAGCACTGGTCCATACCCCCAGTCTCACCATCATAGGAGAGAAGGTGGAGGTGGTGGGGTCTTTCAGATGCCTTGACATTAAACTGGACAGTAATCTCAGTTTCAATCAGCATACATGGGCATTTACAAGCCTTGTCAATATAGATTTACAACCATCTCATCTTATTTCATTTTCAGCTTCGTTTCCGGGACTGGGTCACGGTGGCAGCAAGCTAAGTAGGGCACTCCCTACGTCCCTCTCCCCAGCAACACCCTCCAGCTCCTCCTGGGGGATCCCAAGGCGTTCCCAGACCAGATTGGACATGTAGTCCCTCCAGCGCGTTCTGAGTCTACCGCGGAGTCTCCTCCCAGTTAGCTGTGCCCGGTAAACCTCCAAAGGAAGGCGCCCAGGAGGCATCCTAATCAAATGCCTGCTGGGCGCCTTCCTTTGCAACCTTCCATAAACTAAATCACCTGTCTGTCCAACCCCATCTTCTCCTCCTCCTGTACTGTAGTATTATTGAACCAGTTCTTCTGTATGACGCCATCTGTTTTTTCCATATGTTTACAGTCACCAATAAGAATAAACTCTTAAAGATAGTTTATTTAGCCAGCAAACTCATTGGTATTCCCATCCCGTACTTATCTGATTGTGTCACCTCATCCCTGATCCACAAAGCACTCACAATCACACATGACCCAGACCCCCCCCCTGCTCTACAAGCACTTTACTACCCCATTCTTCTGGATGCAGGTATAGACTACCCATGCCCAGAAAGGCCCGTTTAGTAAGAGCTTTGTTCCTACACCCATACAAGAGTCAAATAAGTAACCTCTTAAGTTATAAGAAATCCAGTCTGTGGTGTGTAGAATGTCTAACCATGTCTTTGTCTCTGTTGTCTGACCCCTGTAATTATGTATCCCTGTAAATCCTGCATTCTATATAATTCTGTATGACTCACCTGTTTGTGCAATGTATGGACCCACTGTGGAAAAGTATTTCTTCCTTGAGGACAAATTATCTATCTATCTATCTATCTATCTATCTATCTATCTATCTATCTATCTATCTATCTATCTATCTATCTATCTATCTATCTATCTATCTATCTATCTATCTATCTATCTATCTATCTATCTATCTATCTATCTATCCCTTACAGTCGAAGTGTCCTGCGCTACCTCAGAAGTGTCAAGTTTCAAATACTTGGACTCTTTGCCACATGTTGCTGCAATCCTGAAAATTTACATGCAAACAAATGCATTTTTGGTACTTTCTATCGCTGGCATGAAGCTAATCCATGACTATCCAAACCATGAAATCTTTTTTTAATTGCTCATTTTAATGTTCTCTGTCGGGTGGGATTTTCCCAGGAAAAATTATACGCCACAGAAGTTTTGTCTTCATTACAAACCTCTAATGTGGAAGAATAGGGCAGGAAGGATGCTACAAATGCTGCGTCAATAGCTACAACTCCAATTCAGCCATGCTTTTTCTCTTCAGCATTTGGGAAAGTGTGGGCACGTCAGCATTCTATTTAATTTCAAGTATGCGGATTTGGAGTGGTAAAACGCAAATTAAATAAGCCAGAGTCACCATAGGTGGCACAGAGTTCAAGAAAACCAAAGACCATCATGAATTGACCTTATAAATTTTTCAATTAATCAATCCTGAATGGTCCCATGGTGATGAGATTCCTTCACCTTGTAGGAGAGACATGGAGGTAACATGGACTGGCCTGCGACAGCAACATCACAGATTCAGTCACTGAAACCACCGACGTCGCCATCAGCATCAGACTGCTCTTGACGCTGACCTTTGACCCCTCTGCCAAACTGTCTTAGATAGGAGAGGGAGGGGGAAAAAAAGCGCTGATCTAACATGAATTCTGTGAATGTCTCTACAGAACGTGTGCCCAAAGACTTGCAGCAGGGGTTGACAGGAGGCTACAGGGATGGGGTGTGTGTGTGTGTGTGTGTGTGTGTGTGTGTGTGTGTGTGTGTGTGTGTGTGTGTGTGTGTGTGAATTTTGAATCCTTTATCTAATACAAACCGTATCTAATTTGCTGTGCTTGGCTACTAAACATACCTCAGTCTTATTCTGCAGTCAGCCTTGAGGATAAGGTGGGAGCCCTCATAAAGTGTCTTTATTGTCCCTTACAGGGAAATTAGTCTGCAGCCAGTATAATAAAACTCTCACACAAAAACAAAACATACAAACACCAAGGCAGAATTGACAACAAGACATAGCGGGCAAGGAGAACCAAAGGAGTTCAAATATACACTACCGTTCAAAAGTTTGGGATCACATTGAAATGTCCATATTTTTGAAGGAAAAGCACTGTACTGTTCAATGAAGATAACTTTAAACTAGTCTTAACTTTAAAGAAATACACTCTATACATTGCTAATGTGGTAAATGACTATTCTAGCTGCAAATGTCTGGTTTTTGGTGCAATATCTACATAGGTGTATAGAGGCCCATTTCAAGCAACTATCACTCCAGTGTTCTAATGGTACAATGTGTTTGCTCATTGGCTCAGAAGGCTAATTGATGATTACAAAACCCTTGTGCAATCATGTTCACACATCTGAAAACAGTTTAGCTCGTTACAGAAGCTACAAAACTGACCTTCCTTTGAGCAGATTGAGTTTCTGGAGCATCACATTTGTGGGGTCAATTAAACGCTCAAAATGGCCAGAAAAAGAGAACTTTCATCTGAAACTCGACAGTCTATTCTTGTTCTTAGAAATGAAGGCTATTCCATGCGAGAAATTGCTAAGAAATTGAAGATTTCCTACACCGGTGTGTACTACTCCCTTCAGAGGACAGCACAAACAGGCTCTAACCAGAGTAGAAAAAGAAGTGGGAGGCCGCGTTGCACAACTGAGCAAGAAGATAAGTACATTAGAGTCTCTAGTTTGAGAAACAGACGCCTCACAGGTCCCCAACTGGCATCTTCATTAAATAGTACCCGCAAAACACCAGTGTCAACATCTACAGTGAAGAGGCGGCTGCGGGATTCTGGGCTTCAGGGCAGAGTGGCAAAGAAAAAGCCATATCTGAGACTGACCAATAAAAGAAAAAGATTAAGATGGGCAAAAGAACACAGACATTGGACAGAGGAAGACTGGAAAAAAGTGTTGTGGACGGCTGAATCCAAGTTTGAGGTGTTTGGATCACAAAGAAGAACGTTTATGTGACGCAGAACAAATGAAAAGATGCTGGAAGAATGCCTGACGCCATCTGTTAAGCATGGTGGAGGTAATGTGATGGTCTGGGGTTGCTTTGGTGCTGGTAAGGTGGGAGATTTGTACAGGGTAAAAGGGATTCTGAATAAGGAAGGCTATCACTCCATTTTGCAACGCCATGCCATACCCAGTGGACAGCGCTTGATTGGAGCCAATTTCATCCTACAACAGGACAATGACCCTAAACACACCTCCAAATTGTGCAAGAACTATTTAGAGCAGAAGCAGGCAGCTGGTATTCTATCGGTAATGGAGTGGCCAGCGCAGTCACCAGATCTGAACCCCATTGAGCTGTTGTGGGAGCAGCTTGACCGTATGGTACGCAAGAAGTGCCCATCCAACCAATCCAACTTGTGGGAGCTGCTTCTGGAAGCGTGGGGTGCAATTTCTCCAGATTACCTCAACAAATTAACAGCTAGAATGCCAAAGGTCTGCAATGCTGTAATTGCTGCAAATGGAGGATTCTTTGAAGAAAGCAAAGTTTGATGTAAAAAAAATCTTATTTCAAATACAAATCATTATTTCTAACCTTGTCAATGTCTTGACTCTATTTTCTATTCATTTCACAACATATGGTGGTGAATAAGTGTGACTTTTCATGGAAAACACAAAATTGTTTGGGTGATCCCAAACTTTTGAACGGTAGTGTACATACCAAGGAAACAAGCAATCTGCAGACAACAGATGAATACTATCTACCATTTAACAACTGGATGGCAGTGGGGGACAAAGGACGTCTTGTATCTCTTAGTCCTAATACAGGGCATCCTCAACCGATGACCTGAGGGTAACAGCTCAAACTCTGGCCGAATGGGGTGACCTTGGCGCCCCAGAAGGGAAGTAGCCTTTCTGAACACTTTCCTATTATAAAGGTCAGTAAGCTGGGCTTGACTTCTCCCTGAAATCTTACTAGCCCATTTGACTCACCAAATGGGCTAGTAAGATTTCAGGGATCTTAAATCCCTGAAATCAAATTACCAAACCAAGCAACAATATAGTACATTAAAAATGTTTCAATAAAACTTGTATAAAAGGGGAGTCATCATATGGGAGGAGACATTAAATGTACACATTTTCCTCAGGAGAAAAGGTCTTTGTTGGACTTTGTTGGACTTTCTTTGACGTGGAAGCAGCAAGAGTTTCAAAGCACAACTTGTTGTCGAGAACAACCCCCAGATATTTGTAGCTGTCCACAAGCTCAATGTCAGCACCTTTAATGCTGGTTGGTACAGGACTAGGAGGAGTCTTTCTAAAGCTGGTCATCATGTCTTTAGTTTTAGACACATTTAAGTGGAGAAAAGACTCATCACACCAAGATACAAAATCATCAACAACAGATCCGTGTTGTTCCTCCTCCCCTTCAAGAAGACTTACAATCACCGAATCATCCGCAAATGTGAAAATGTGTCTGTTGGTGTGGTTGCTGTGACAGTCATTAGTGCACAAGATGTAGAGTAACGGGGAGAGACAACAGCCTGTGTGACAACAGACAACAGGAACCGTTGAAGAGTACAGCTGATTGGAAAAGGAGCCATTAACCCTCACACACCTATCAGTCAAGAAGTCCGGTATCCAGCCAACTAGCTTAAGATCCAGACCGAAGAGATGAATTAGCTTTTCTGCTAACAGATGTGGCTGGATCTTGTTTAAGGCTGAGGAGAAAACTATAAACAACAGCCTGGCATGAGCATTTGTCCCCTCAAGATGGCGGTACAGAAAATTTAATAGTGTCATCATGGCATCTTGTACACCCCTATCGGGCCTGCATGCAAATTGCAGTGATCAAGGGATTTCTCCACCTGCAATAAAACCTCGTTTTTAATGAGCTTCTCAAATAGCTTCATGATTAGAGAAGTCAACACTACTGGTCTCCAGTCATTTAATGTCACTGGGGTTTTAGTCTTGGCAACTGGTACAATTGTGGGATGTTTCCATAATTTAGGGACCCTCTGTTGCTGAAGGGATTGTGTGAAAATAGTATGACATATTCCACACAACTGTTCAGCACAGGTTTTAAGAACCGGGCCACAGATCTTATCAGATCCAGGGCTTTTGCTAGACTTGGTGACTTAGAGTTTAGCCTTTTTGATTTCTGACCCGATCTCCTTCTTTGTTTCTTTAACTGCTGTATCATAAGCCCCTCTATTCACCTGACCAGTGGTTTGGTGAGGGAAGTTTTTAAACACATGCTATGAATCACTGCAATTCCTGATTGCAGTGATTGGCTATGTAGATCGGAGGTTTTCCAAGTATGGGTCGTGACCCACAGGAGGGCCGCGGCAGGGGGCCAGGGGTGTCATGGGATGTCCACAATAAACACAATTTTTTTGGAGACTGGGTTTTTTTGTTTGTTTGTCCCCCCCCCCTTTTCTTCCTAATTGTATGCGGCCAATTACCCCACTCTTCCGAGTTGTCTCGGTTGCTGCTCCACCCCCTCTGCCGATCCGGGGAGGGCTGCAGACTACCACATGCCACTTCTTTTCACCTGACAGTGACGAGTTTTGCTAGGGGGACGTAGCGTGTGGGAGGATCATGCCATTCCCCCATTTCCCCCTTTCCCCCCGAACAGGCACCCCGACCGACCAGAAGGAGGTGCTAGTGCAGCAACCAGGACACACACCCAAATCCGGCTTCTCACCTGCAGACATGGCCAATTGTGTCTGTAGGGACGCCCGACCAAGCCGGAGATAATACGGGGATTCGAAATGGCGATCACCATGTTGGTAGGCAATGGAATAGACCGCTACAGTACCCGGATGCCCCGTTTGGAGACTGGTTTTAAATGTAAAAAAAAGAGGGGAAAGGAAACATCTATTTTCATGATTTTTGAGTCAAGGCAAACAATTCAGTGGTTGAACTGTATATGAAAATATCACTAAGATACTGCTTAAAGCCTGTCTGTATCATTTGGTCAGTAGCTGGCTACTGGCTATGACTGAAGACTGAAAAGGGGAAAATTGCATTGGTGAGCAATATAGAGAGGACTGCAAATGATCAGGAAATGAGAGTTTATTGCTCATTTTAGCACATAAAATATTAAGTGCTTCTCAGGCCAAAGAGCACCTCTACAGGCCGGTCTGGGCATGAAAACGTTTGGGAAGCCCTGATGTGGAAGGCCGCCAATCCCAGCAGATGGCCGAGTTCCTCAACAGTCATGTAAGAGATCCCTAAATCTTCGTGTTGTCTGATATGGACACAAACGCTTCTTCAAACTGACTTTGGACAATGGGCAGTCCATGATATCTTATTTTTCCTGCCAGGAACGGTCTAAACACTGTCCTCCTGAGGCTGTTCATGGCAAAGCATTGCTAACATTTCAAGCGATGGTTTGCTTTTTGCCTTTCCAACCCCATTGTCATTTTCGCCAGAAGGTGGTGCCGATGGATGATGCAAGATGATTGGCAGATCCTTGTCATCTGAAACCTTAATGAACTCACACCATCCATTCTGACATGCAATAAACGTAAAAGACAACTTACTTGGTACAGTCTGCAGCATTCTTAGGTCCACGATGTGACCCGATCTCATCTCATTAAGCAGAAGTTAAAAAACAATCAGATTTCCAGCGTTTTGTTACGTGACCATACTGGTGTCAGATGAGAGCGTGACACAGGCAAATGAGAGGGCTGTGTTTTGGTTACAAATGTGCTGTGATGATTCACGATGGAGTTTTGGAATAATCGATAGCGTAAAGAAGTAAAACGCTCGGCTCAGTGGCGCTCAAAGTCACTTTTGTTGGGCCTCTGTTCTCCCGGGTGGCAAGGCGTTATGAAAGGGAGGCAGCTGCCACCGCCATCGCCCTGTCGACCCTGTGAAAAGCCTCCTTTAAATACATTTCATTAAAGCATCGTCTTAAGTCCCCTCTAGCTGAGAGCACACACACACACACACACACACACACACACACACACACACGAGTCCTGCAGCACATTTTTTCAGTTGTGTGAAAGGCGTCGTGCTTCACTACCTCTGATTGACCCCCTCCGGCCCCCCCCCCCTCGCCTGCATTTATCACCAATTACTGGACCTCGAAAAAAAAAACTAAAACTACAAACCCAGCCCCTGTCTCCGGCCCATGGCAACACTCCTCCTTGCCTTTCTTTCCCCAATCAATCAGGCAACTGGTTCCCCTGTGGCAGGCTGGGGGCGGGAGGGAGGGAGAGGGGTGCCGAACTGAAACGAGAGTTCAAAGATTTAAAGGTGTGTTCTGTAATTCTCTGTCTGTCTGGACCTGCCCTTTTTCTCTTCTCTTCTCTTCTCTTCTCTTCTCTTCTCTTCTCTTCTCTTCTCTTCTCTTCTCTTCTCTTCTCTTCTCTTCTCTTCTCTTCTCTTCTCTTCTCTCTCTTCTCTTCTCTTCTCTTCTCTTCTCTTCTCTTCTCTCCTCTCCTCTCCTCTTCTCTTCTCTCTTCCCTTCTTTTCCTCTGTGGTCTGATAATTTTGATAATTTTTGGTTAAATAACTACTGTTTTAAAAATTCAATTCTCTCTGTCTGTCTGTCTATCAGTCTCTGTCAGTTCAATTCAATTCAATTCAACTCAAAAGGCTTTATCGGCATGAAAGTTTTAAAAACAATGTTGCCCAAGTATCAAGTAAAATTTGGATAGTACACAATAACACTAATGATGAACATTAACACAACATTATACCAGTCAACAAAGGAACAATAAAACAACAATAACAGTAAAAGAAAGAGAAGTAGATGAAAAGGTGGAGCATGAGTTGTGAGGAGACAAGTACAGCGGTCATGTGTTGTGCTGCTTGTCTCTGAGGCTGGGACATGACCTGACGTATCTTGCTGCATCCATGGCGCTGACACTGTTTTCCCCAAGCAGATGCTGCATTTTAGCCTGGTCAGAGAGTGTGTCCCAAGTCTTGGAATTTACATTTAATTTTTGTCAAGATCCTTGTTCTTGAGTCTTGATATGTGCTACATTGTAGCAGGAAGTGTTGCTGTGTCTCCAGCTGTCTCTGTGGACAGAGCTGACACAGCCTGTCTTCTCTAGGCAGCAGGTCTGCC
The DNA here is from genome assembly GCF_029633865.1 of Lampris incognitus. NCBI lineage: Eukaryota > Metazoa > Chordata > Actinopteri > Lampriformes > Lampridae > Lampris > Lampris incognitus. The sequence continues at coordinate 53,164,562 of NC_079217.1, forward strand.
TGTGTGGGCCAGTCTGCATGGCCAAGCTGTGATCACTGAGTCTGTACACAGTCCATGTCTTTCTCACTTTCTGATCAGTCACACTGGTCACATAGTCTGCCATCATGGTACCGTCTGTTTAGAGCCGAGTAGCCTTAAAGTTTGCTTTGAGTTTTTGTGACAGATGTCCAATGGATAATGTAATTTCCTTTTTCTTTAGCTATAATTTGGGTTGGGCCAGATTGTGTGAGGGCTGACCTGATGCCTTGTGCTGTTGGCTGAGCTGAGCCTCAGGACCAGCTGGCTGAGGGGACTCCTCTCTTTGTGATGGAGAGCTTTGCAATGGTAGGAGTTGGGGGTCACTTGCCTTTAGGTGTTTGTAGAATTTGATTGCTCTTTTATGCATCGTAATTAGCAGGGGAAATTGGCCTAGTTCTGATCGGCATCCATTGTTGGGCATGTTGCTGTGTACTCTGAGAATGCTCTTGCAAATCTCAGTGTGCAGGGTTTCGGACTGGGTGTTTCTCCCATTTTTTAAAAGTCTTGATTAACAAGAGGACCCCACGCTGCACTATCATATAATAAAATTGGTTCAATTACAGATTTGAATATTTAATAATAATAATAATAATAAATTAATCTCATATAGCACTTTTCTAATACTCAAAGCCGCTTTACAATAAACGGGGGTGAAACAAGCCAACAGATAAACATAACACAGACATACAGGGGTGGATGGGAAGGGGGTCTACGAGAGGGAGAAGCGGCAGCCACACACGACACCAGCAGTACTCACCGGTGGGCCTGCATACTACACATCTAGGGGCCAGACCTCTTCCGAGTCCCCAGTTACCGTGGCGTACCAGGCGTACCCAGTTACCGTGTGTCACCATGAGGAGGCGCTACATAGGGATGCCTGTTGGAGAGGCTATGTACTGGCAAGGAGAGACTGCTCGGCTCTCCTGTTAGCATTTCTGCTAGCCAGCGGTGAAGGTGAGAGGGAGACGTGACAGGCGGAGAACACTACACCAACACACTAGACGCCTTACAATAACCTCTCTTCTTACACAAGAATGTCAGACACACTTTTTTGAGCCATATTCTAACAGGTATGTCTCTGTTTGAAGACTTTGTTATGGTATAGAAAGCCCCTCTTCCCTTGTCTCTGAGATCATTAATGGCGAGATTGAAATGTCCTGTAGAGGTAATTATTAGTACCAAATATGTGTAGCTGTGTGTGTGTTCTATGTCAGTGGAGCCTTGTAAGAACCAATGTGGGTTTCCCTGACACCTGGGTCGTTTCTGGAAGACCACAATTTTAGTCTCTTCAGATAAACTGTCAGAGCCCAGGTCTGACAGAAGTTTTGCAGATGATCCAGTTGCTGTTGTAAAGCCCTCCTTAGATGGAGCTAATAATATTAGATCATCTGAAAAAAGTGGGTATTGAATTTCTGTGTCAGAGAGGGTGAGACCAGGGATATCTGATAGTTCTAGAGATTTTGTCAATTCATCAATATAGGTGTTAAATATGGTGGGGCTGAGACTGCAGCCCTGTTTCACACCTCTACTTTTTTTTGGGGGGGGGGGGTCTGTTTCCAGTCTGTGTGTGTGTGTGTGTGTGTGTGTGTGTGTGTGTGTGTGTGTGTGTGTGTGTGTGTGTGTGTGTGTGTGTGTGTGTGTGTGTCTCGCTCTCTGTCTCTGTCTCTCTGTGTCTCTTTCAGCTAATGTTATTTCTGTGAGTCTTTGTTTCAAAGCTGCTGTAAATGTGTGGACAATGTATTAAAGTTGTTTTTTTTTAAAAGTAAAAAAACTGTCTGTCTGTCTGTCTGTCTGTCTGTCTGTCTGTCTCTCTCTGCACTGCATACTGGGAGTTGGGTGTGTCAGCGTGAGTGAGGGCGTTGAATGAGCTTGAGCGTGTTTTTGGCTTAATTCACTGTTTTTCTACTGCCTTCCCTTTTCGTTCTACATGGTAAGGTAAGAGGGATGTACTTTTACCTCGTTGCTGGTTGTTGGGAAGTGACAGTATTAGCTGGTCGGAGTTTGGTGGTGTGCAGGGTGGCGACCCTCCCTGGTGAGGGCTCGCCTCCTCTGTCTATCAGACACGGGGTTAGAGTCGTGGTTGACTCGCAGTACACTGTGGAACAGGTTCTCCTGGCTGCAGGAGAACAGGTCCTATGAGAACATCACCTACGGCTCTCGGATGAATAAAGCCGTGGTGGCTTTTCTCCGAGAGGAGAATTTAGTCCACCTGTTGGCCGAGAGAGGCCTGGTGCTGGACGATCTGTCTGTAACTCCATCTCCATTTATCCCGAACAAGCTCGGTGAAAGAGACCTGGGTCGTTTCGGAAAGTTTGCTTGCGGATTCAGAACAGTTCGTCTGGGTTGTGACAACGCCAGACTGCAGCATGTTATAACTCACTGCGGAGACAGGCCTTCAGTCTTTAAACGATTCTTCACAACATCTACACATGTCATGTAGAGTCAAATACGAACACGGCTTCTACACTGTGTGCAAGTCCTGGCCACTGGCGTAACATATTTATTATGGGCCCTGGTGCAAGCAACCCTCGTAGACCCCCCCCCCCCCCATCTCTCTCTCACTCGCTCACACACACACCACCACCACCATAGGTGGGTTTAGTAAGTAATTTTAGTAATTTATTTGTATAGCACCTTTCACAGATATACAATCACAAAGTGCTTCACAGCATAAAATATAAAAAATAAAATAGAAATATCAAAGTAACAGACAAAGTTTACACAGATTAGTTGTTGTAAAGATCAGTACGTCAAAGATTGGCTACACTTCAGAACCGCGGAGAGCGGACACACCACGGACAGAATTCGGAAACCTAAACAGACGGTCTCTAAATCAAATCAGTCGACAACGCAATGAAACAAGTCAACAAAGCGACTAGGCTGTAATATAGCTAATAGCCTTGTCATTCGACAGTAACAGGGGAGCACACATCACACTCAAAACCTGGTAGATTACATGGTTTGGCACGCACGCAGCACACATTGCAGCTTTCCTTTTTTTTCCCTTGCTCTCCTTCCTCTTTTTACATCCACTTTTATGTGTGTAACTCATGCTTGCTTGCTTGGTTTTATGTTTCTAACGTTACTTAGGTAGGCTAGATAGGTAAATGATATTGCGCGCGCTAAACAAGCTATCATCACATGCTCAAAACAGCCACGTAACATTGGACTAGGACAATGCATGCAGAAATATTGACGGGCCCCCCCTAGCGACCGGCCCTGGTGCCACTGCACCGGCTGCACCACCTATATTTACTCCAGTGGTCCTGGCAGTATGAAATGTTTTGAGTGTGGCGATGTCAGCCACACATGTTCATCCTGCCCGCACAGGGAGCCCACAGCGGGCAGCAGTTCAGGCGAGCCACAGCCTGGAGGCGCCACTGAGGGCAGTAGCCCGCAGACAGCGCAGCAGGGGGTGGGAGGTACCGCAACCGGTGATCCGCAACCTGGTATGAAGGGAAATGAAACAACCGAGCAAGACAGCAATACTGTAAATGACGGTAATGTAAGGGATATTGAAGCTCGGGTTATGGATGCATGCAGAGACGGAGGACAGACAGAACCAGTGAGAGACAGTCCCCCAGCTGAGGCTGAGAGTCAGGTCTCTGCTACAGGCGAGTCACACCGTGAAAACGCTAGAAATGAAGATGAGGAGATGTTAGAGGAGGACAGCCTATCAAAGTTTACGGATACTATGTCACAAGGTGATCAGCAGTCACATCCGTTAAAGTAGAGTAATGATTTCCTTGATGAAACTTATGGCAGAGGGTCTGTGGAAATAGCAGATTTCTTCCCTGATGTGGACAGGTTTGTTAACTCGGTTATGAAGATTAGAAAAACGGCTGGATATGAAGAGCTCAGTAAACAAGAGGTTTCGTCTAAAGAAGATACTGACCAAATTTAGGAAAGAAAAGCAAGGCAAGGTTCCTTTAAATTTTAAAAAATGGGTGATACACAAAAGGTGTTTTTCTCTTGGAATGGTGTCAGTGTCTTTCCCGGGATAGTGGCAAGTGAGGTATAGTAGCTGAGCTGAGTAGAGCTAAAACATAGATGTGCTCTTCTTACAGGAAACACACAGCTCTGTAGACAATGAGATAGAGTGGGGAATGAGTTGGGCAGGCCAGTTTTGTTTTTGTTTTTTTAGCCATGGCACCAACTTTAGTGCAGGTGTAGCTGTTCTCTTCTCGCAGCGCCTCCTTTTAACAAATGTTTTGACATGTGGAGTGGAGCAGGGCAGATTCCAAGTATTTCAGGCAACAATCTAAGAAACACCTTTTGTTTTCATAAATGTGTATGCTTATAGTACTGGCACTGATCGTTTGAGATTGTTTAGCAAACTCAAAGATAAACAGATCCGCTGTGGCAACCCCTAACGGGAGCAGCCGAAAGTAGTAGTAGAATAGTAGTGGGAGGAGACTGGAATTGCACTGCGCATCCTACAGTTGACAGAAACCCAGAAGAGCCTCATCCACCGTCAGCTTCATTTCTGTCCAGTGTGGTTGCAGAAAATGACTTCACGGATGTATGGAGGAAACTTAATCTAGCAGTTAAGCAGTACACATGGGTCAAAGCTGCCGAGAGTAGTGTTAGGGCAGCCAGGTTGGATAGGATTTACCTAAATCAAACATATAACAACAGCTTAATTAAGTCTACAATATCACCTGTGGGATTTTCAGATCACCATTTAGTAGTGACAGATTTATCCTTACAAGTTCAAATTCAACACTGTTCCTACTTCGATGTATGGCTAACGCATAATAAAGCTGTCAGTTCTACTGTGACTTCTGGAGTCATTGGAAGCCGAGGAAGAAAGATTTTGAGAGCTTAGCTCGATGGTGGGAGGTAGGAAAAACACAAATTAGGATTTTATGTCAGCAATACAAAAAACACACTGTCGGTATAGAGAAAATCTGTTCTGAAGAATTAGAAAGCGAAATTAAAATATTAGAAGATGATGTCAAGCACTGAACTAGAGCAGGACCCAGAATGCAAACACACTCGAGGATAAGGCAAAAATCAAGTCCTTTATTCAGCAGAACGTTCGGTACACAGAGGTCAATCAGCTCAGCAAAGGTATCCAAAAACACTCAGGTCTGATTTAGAACACTCACGGGGGAAACACAAGGGGGGGGGGGGGTTCTGGAACGCTGTCACGCAAGGATCAAGACGAACTGGCACAGAAGACAGGGAGCACACAGACTAACTAGGAAGGGAGACAATTAGACACAGGTACAACACATTAGGACGGGGCAGGTAACCACACACGCGGGAAACACAGGAGGGCAGGAAGTGAAGGTATCTGCAACGAGAGACAAGGTGAGTATCAAAATAAAACAGGAGGAACGAAACAAGGCAACAAGAGGAGACAAAAACAATAACTAAACTAAGATGGACTGTGACAGATGAAGTGATTGTTGGAAATTATTGCAACAGCAGGACCTGGTAGAGTAGGATGAAGGCTTTAGGTAGGTTCTTACATGAGAAAGCAAAAGGTGCTTTAATCAGAACCTGAATCTCCATCATTAAAGATATAGATGCTACAACTTCTTTTTTCTTTAAGCTTGAAAGTAAAATTAGAATAATGTGATGACGGATCTCAAGCTTTCCAATGGGGCAATAACAACTGATCCATCAGAGATGAGAAAGTTGGCCATAGACTTCTACAGCGGCCTGTTCAGTGCGAAGAACTGTGACTCTGACTGTGTGGAGGAGATGCTAGAGGGACTGCCTGAGCTGGGTGAAACACAGGTAGCCTTGCTGGAGTCGCCCATCTCCATTGATGAGATGTCTGCAGCTGTTCAGCAGCTCAGCTGTGGCAAAGCCTCCGGAGTTGATGGACTTCCTTCAGAGTTTTACAAGATGTTCTGGACTCTAATTGGACAAGACTTACATGATGTATTTAAAGACTGTTTGGATACTGGGACTTTACCTGTGAATTGTAGAAGGACTGTCCTAACACTGTTGTCCAAAAAGGGAGATCTTGGCCTCCTGAAAAACTGGAGACCGGTTTTATTGTTATGTATAGACTATAAGATAATTGCAAATTGTCTTTCAAATAGACTCAAACAGTGTATGGATACGGTTGTACATTATAGCCAGACGTACTGTGTTCCTGACTGTACAATTAAGAATAATCTTTTTTGACACGACACATTATTGATATATATAAGCCTCATGAGCTGGACATTGGCCTGCTTTCTATAGATCAAGAGAAGGCTTTTGATAGGGTTAATCATGGCTACTTGTTCAAAACACTTGAAGGTTTTGGTTTTGGGGATAAATGTATTCATTGGATCAAGTTATATTCTGGAGCCAGTGTTCTGTTAAAGGTAGGAGGTGGACTCAGCCAACCTGTCTCTGTTCAGAGAGGTATAAGACAGGGCAGTCCCTTATCTGGAATGCTGTACTCCCTGGCCATCGAGCCACTTTTAATTCAGCTCAGGCAGGGTCTCTCAGGGCTAACCTTTTCAGAGAACATCACCAATACAATTAGCTTAGCAGCATATGCTGACGATATCACGGTTTTCATAACAAGTCAAAATGATCTAAAACTTCTCAAGCAGAAATTGGCCTTATATGAGCAAGCTTCCTCAAAAGTCAATTGGCCAAAATCTCAGGTTTTCTTACTGAGGGAGTGGAACAATAAAGAGAAGCCAACAGTACCAGCTGGGCTGCAGTGGAGCACAGGAGGGATTAAATGCCTAGGTGCATTTCTGGGTGGTGACCACTTTCTGAGCAAAAACTGGGAGGGTTTAATTGAAAAGATCAGTGCCCAATTGTCTAGATGGACTTGGATCCAGCCTCAGTTGTCCTATAGGTGGAGAGTCTTGAATGTTAACAACTTGATTGCCTCGATATTCTGGCACTGGTTTACAGTTGTAGAACCTGCGGACATGCTCATAAGAGAAGTACAGAAGATGCTGGTGAACTTATTCTGGGGAGGCTTTCAGCAGACCAAAACTGCTGTGTTGTTCCTACTTGTGTTAGAAGGAGGCCAGGCCCTAACTGACCTCCGCAGTCATATCACAGCTTTTCGCCTTCAAACTGTGCGGCGACTTTTATACCATAACCAATGACTTTGGAGTGAAACAGCATCTGTGTTGCTTCGTAGAGTTATGAACCTAAACGATGACAAGCACTTATTCCTTCTGGACCTAGCTGGCATGGAGTTCACTATGACACCCTTCTATCAGTCTGTCCTCTGAGCTTGGGAAACAGTCTTAAGCACCAGAGACTACTCCCACCCACATCTATGGCAGTGTAGGGGAGGAACCACAGTTCTATAACCCACTGATACACTGCAGGATGCTCAGCTCCGTAAGTATATGGAGATCCCCCACAAGAGCTGGACTTACTTAAGTAGCGTGTCTCAGATCAGGGGGACAGTGGAAGATGGCTGACATTTTGAGCCAAGAGACTGGCTTTAAATCTCTTCGTTTAATGGAGAGGCTGTGGAGGAAGTGATCAGTGCACTTCCTGTCTTCTTCAGAGAGGCACTAGGAGCAGAGTGTGGAGAGGATCGGCCAGCTATGCAGCCTGTTTTTCCATCTTTGTCCATCCGTGCAGCAATAGAGGAGCAGGAGGAATTGAAGGCGGCCAGTCTGTCTTTCAAACACCAGAACTACATGACTTCTCAAGTACATCAATGAAGGCCTTGTATGCACTGGCCGGTGTACAGGAGTTGAAGTGGTTGGGTGTGTTGGCACCAGGTTCATCTCCCAAAGGCAGCTGGAGATCCCTGTACAAACCCCCCATAGAGAAATGCACTGCGGATCTACAGTGGAGAGTGGTACATGGGGTTGTGGCTATGAACAGACATGTGGCACATATTGATCCTAGAGCAGGAAGTCACTGCTCTTTCTGTAATGATGAAGAAACTCTACAGCACTTATGGTTCAGATGTCCCAGGTTGAGCCCTCTTTTCTCTATACTGCAGCAGTGGTTCAGAGGTTTAGGAGAGGTTCTCGAATACAGCCTGTTTGTCTTTGGTCTGAGGTACACGGCAAGCACAGTGCAAACGTGTCACCTCAGTTAATTTTGTGATAGGTCAGGCAAAAATGAGCATTTGGCTTAGCAGAAGAAACAAAATGAAAGGCACAGGGTCCACAGATGCTACACCCATGTTCAGGGGTCTAGTGGCTGCTCGGCTGAAAATTGAGTTCACGTTTTTTCAAAATAATTTCAATTTAGAAGAATTGGTTACTGTTTGGGAACTTGGAGATGTTCTGTGCACTGTAGGAAACTAATTGCTTCTTCTTAAATTCTGAAAAGGGGGAGGTCTGTATCTTTTGATTTTGCTGTGTATGGTGATTGTTGTGTTTCACTATGTATATGAGTATCTGTGTTAATATTGTTATCTTAATGTGAATGAAAAATTGGACCATTAAAGACTTGGTTAAAGGTCAAAAAGGTCTCTCTCTCTCTCTCTCTCTCTCTCTCTCTCTCTCTCTCTCTCTCTCTCTCTCTCTCTCTCTCTCTCTCTCTCTCTCTCTCTCTCTCTCTCTCTCTCTCGCTCGCTCTCTTGCGCTCTCTCTCTCTCTGCTAACTTTCTCATGCAGTTCTTCCATTCCTGACCAGGGCCAGCCAGGGAGAGATTGCAGGGCATGTCTGACGCCTGTCTGATTTCTCTGATACAGTCAGCAGAGAAGCACTGAAGAGGGGATGATTAAGGGTGAGGACAAAGAGAAGAGAGGGGGAGAGACAGGGACGAAAGAGAGTTAGAATTGATAAAAGAGGAAATGGGAGGGAGGCAGTACAAACAGGGAAATACGCTGTGAGGATGTGAAGAAAGGGAGGGGGCCTGGGAGAAAAGTGCTAATAGTAGATTAGTAATACTAAAGATGCTGAGGACGAGTCTGTCACAAGCCGCCATCGGACATGTGCATATATGTTCATCTGTGTGTGTGTGTGTGTGTGTGTGTGTGTGTGTGTGTGTGTGTGTGTGTGTGTGTGTGTGTGTGTGCGTGTGTGTATTTGTTGTTAGAGTGAGATGAGATGTGCACATGCTCACAGAGAGAAACTCATGCTGCTTTAATCACTGTACAGTTTAATTATGTTGGACTGACATGATGACTGCACACAGAGAGCACTGCGGGGCGGCTGAAGTCAAGGTCTGCAACGTATATGTGAGGAAGTCACTGGCAAGGTCATAAAATCTTTATACAATATGGTGCACAAGCCCTTTTATCGCTGTCTTTTAATACTCAGTAAATTAATTTCCATATGTGAGACCCCGCCCCCTTTTCCCCAGAGTAGACACAGCATACACAGTATGATGAATGTGAGCTTGTTTGTCATATACTCCGGTGTTATCGCCTTTTAAAATATATCTCTCAGCCCTTGTTATCTCTATGTTGCTGCGTGTTTATATGCGTGTCTGTGTGTGTGTATGTGTGCGCGTGCGCGTCTTCTTTGTGTGTTTTGATATGTATGAATTTGTATTTTCTGACATCAAACCCTGCAGCTTTTGTCCTTTTATTTATAACAGCAGAGGAGAGCAGGGCCTTGCACATATACATTTAGAGGGGCAAGTGCTTGGGGCAACAAAAAGGGCACATCATTCCCCAGGGGACAATTTATCTTGGGTGGCACGGTGGCGCAGTGGTTAGCGTGGTCGCCTCGCAGCAAGAAGGTCCTGGGTTCAAGCCCTGGGGTAGTCCAACCCTGGTTGGGTCATCCCGGGTCGTCCTCTGTGGGGAGTTTGCATGTTCTCCCCGTGTCTGTGCGGGTTTCCTCCGGGGGCTCTGGTTTCCTCCCACAGTCCAAAGACATGCAGGTCAGCTGAATTGGCCATACTAAATTGTCCCTAAGTAGGAATGTGTGTGTGTGTGTGTGTGTGTGTGTGTGTGTGTGTGTGTGTGTGTGTGTGTGTGTGTGTGTGTGTGTGTGTGTGTGTCGGCCCTGTGTGATGGCCTGGCGGCCTGCCCAGGGTGTCTCCCGCCTGCCGCCCAGTGACTGCTGGGATAGGCTCCAGCATCCCCGCGACCCTGAGAGCAGGATAAGTGGTCTGGATAATGGATGGATGGACTATTTATCTTCATTTAGGTTTGGTCGTACTGCTGCAGAGTCTGAATCAACGGTTGTGTTCTGATCCAGGTTTGGTTTATTTAACTATTCTGGGGTTTTAAGTAGTGATACGTTTGATGTCCCATTAGTTTTTAGGTTTCGTTTTATAGCGGATGCGGAAACAAATCAGTGTCAACCTATTCCAAAATAAAAGACAAACGATATCTTTGATCACATGAAAGTCGAATTTGGCACGATTGCATGCTAATTCACAGATTATCTCTTATCTGGCCACACAGTTACTTTGAGAGACTGAGACACAGACTTTGAGATGCTTTTCTGACTAGACCGAGCTAGTCTAGCTTGGTCTAGTCAGAAAGGCACGAACTGAGGAAGCCTCTTGGATGAGAGGCGAAACGTTTTCACGGATATATACCAAGTCCAGTTGCACTTGATTCAACTCCTTTGGATAACCATGACCTGGATGAATGAGAACATTCACAAACAGACTTTGCGATGCATTTGAAATGCTAAATCCGAGGGGGGAAAAATGTATGGAACTTGGGGGTCGTCCTCTGTGTGGAGTTTGCATGTTCTCCCCGTGTCTGCGTAGGTTTCCTCCGGGGGCTCCGGTGTCCTCCCACAGTCCAAAGACATGCAGGTCAGGTGAATGGATCAGCCATACTAAATTGTCCCTAGGTGTGAATGTGTGTGTGTGTGTGTGTGTGTGTGTGTGTGTGTGTGTGTGTGTGTGTGTGTGTGTGTGTGTGTGTGTGTGTGTGTGTGGGCCCTGTGCTGGACTGGTGGCCTGTCCAGGGTGTCTCCCCGCCTGCCACCCAATGACTGCTGGGATAGGCTCCAGCATCCCTGCGACCCCGATTTGGAAAAGCAGCTTGGATAACGGATGGATGGATGAACTAAATGCTATGTGCAGCCACCGGCATCATTTGCCAGAGATACTTTGCTATACAGGGTACCTGCAACTTTCCAGGTCCTTTTGAGGATGGTTCTGTAGAATGCGTAAGGTTATTGTAACTTGTAATATCTGAGAGGGTTAAAAGGTTAGGGGGGAACTTTACTTTATAAGCCATTCCTCAGAAAACAGACCTGGCAACAAGCAACATTAACATAGACATGCTGTTGTTATCGCTTACACATGGTCCTGGCTAAACCTATATCAGCAAACATGACAGCAGCTAGTTGAACGCGTCTGATGATCCCAGGTTAGTTAATCAATAACTGGGTCTAATCAGTACAGTCGGTGCTTTCATTGCACCTTACATGCACGAAAGGGGCTCCCTCTAGCTAGTTAGGCTGGCAGCTACTAACTACCCCCCCCCCATTTTTTTGTGTTTCTGGAGTCTGCTGAACGCAGACGTTTTCGGGTCAACTTTTTTTGCAATTTCTTTGAAAGTGTCATCCGCTGTAAATAGTGGACGGGTTAAGTGACTTTTGACTTCAACTTATGATGCAAAGGTCCCCTTTGGTGTGGAAGTACCTTAGGGTCATAGAAAGGTTTTTATCCAGACACAAGTTAGACCTCATTTCGTATGTGAAATATAGGTGTTTTTTCAAAATGGCCACCAAAAATACACCAGAACACACATCTTTGCTTCTACTGTAGCTATAATGACAAAATTGGTGTCAAAGTGTGCATTTTTTTTGTGGTCAAGGAATCAAATTAAATAGGTTTCAAGGCTAAAAACACAATAGTTTTCAAATTACCATGACCATTGAGGGTAAAATGTGCAAATTTTGTTAAAAAATAAGGGAAATCAGGGTGACTTTCTATAGCTTTCCATTAATAACATTCATTTTGTTTTGAAAATGCATTCTTTTAAATTTCCACTTACTGAAATAACTTAAGATTTCCAATATGTGTATTCATTGGATGCAAGGGCTAGGTACTGAGTAGTGGGACATGTTTGTAACTATGTTCACGGTTTTATTGAGACACAATAATGCTTGAGAGAAAAACTTGAGGCAACGATTTCCCATCAATCAGAGGTCAGAAGTAGGCAATGCCATACCTACAATGTTGTAGTGGTGAAAATTACATCGCTAAGCAGATTTTGCATGTGGATGTCTGCACCACCGCGGGAGCATGACCCATTACATCCATAGAGAGACATGCAGGGCTGCCTCTGAATGCAGCATTTACAAGGTGCCTTACAGTCTGTCTTACACTTGCAAATGACAAGTTCTGTCAAGTCCCTTGAAATAGGGGGAGTTGTAGTGTAGACAGAAGTTGGTGCAGTGTCTGGGGAGTCCTGCTGCCATCCCCATTGAGAGGGTGAGACTGTAGCATGGTCTTTGACAAGCGTATTGCCCCATACATGTCCACTCTGACGAAAACATAATTTAGTGTATACAAAGTGAAATACACAGCCTACATTATTCTCAGAAATGTTTACATTATGCCCCTATGCAAAGCTTTCTTACCTGATAAGCTACTCGAAGAAGATGCTGATGGAGTGCATCACTGCTTGGCGGCATGTGGTCAAAGTCTCTTCCTTTGTGAAAGAAGAGGGAGAGTTGAGCAGCATCCACAGTTGTGATGTTGTCCTCAGATACACCATAGAGCTCCATGACAAATCTCTGGAGCATGGGTGTGTGGGTTCTGATCATCTCAATGGTGGGGTTTGGGCCAGAAAGCAGCTGAAGAGGTAAGGTGAGCTCAGGCAGGGACTGCCACATGGACCAGGCTGTCTTCTTGCCTTTGCCAAAGAATGCTGAGGTAGTGTCGCACCCCGTAAGTGCATGAAATGCTGGCACTGCCATTGCCTTGTGTGGTCCAAGACTGTGAGCAATGGTATATGCTGGAATGTAGCTGGTAAGGGAAAAATAAATCAGTTACTAATTGGCCTTATGAAATAAGAACGAATAGCATAAACAGACCTTAATGAAATAACTGTACCTGAAGTGACGGTGTGCTCCAAAGACAATCCAGAGTTCATTGATCCTCTGTCCAAGAGCCACAAAAGTGGCAATGGCCAGTACTACAACATCACTATCACTGCTGCAGACAATCACTCGACGATGTCCAGCAAGGGTAGCTGCAGCCACATGCAGGAATACCCGAGTATCGGCTTCCTCATGCATGCATGGGGCCAATGCATCAATGTCAATACCAGCTGGTGAACTTGCACAATCCTCAAGCATAGTGATGAAGAGCCCCTTGCCCTGGATTGAGAAAGACGGCGTAATTTAGGGTATGCCGATAATACCTCAGTGATACATTCCAATGATACCTCAATGATACACTAATTTCTAAGTCAATACCTGTGGAAGTGTCATGAGCTTCAAGCATTTGGCCAGCTCCACGAACAGCTCCCGCTTGTTCAGATCCACATGTAGAAAGGCAGCCCAGTTGCCAGGAACTTTGGTCAAGAGAGTAACCCTCCTTCTTGCACCGGTGCCTCTTTGCTCCCGAGTCCCTGACCTCAGACTTGTTTTGGAGTACACATCCCAGACGATGTCAACGTGGTCATTTGTTTCAAACCAGAAGAAGATGTATGGTGTGAACATATCTGTGAAATACTGTGCAATGGTCACAGCACTTCCGGCACAAAGCATTTGAACAAGCACAGCACTTCCAGGACGAAGCCTTTGAACAAGCACAGCACCATCCAGCACAGCTGCAATTGTCACTAGTCTGTATTTGTTGAGATCTCTGGAAACGATGCAATCTAGAATCTCACTCTTGTTTACATGATGCATTTTTCCCCTGTGAGTGAGTGAAGGTGGACGGGGAGAACTTTCATGTGAGAACACTCCCTCATTGATTTCGTGACCAGAGTGAGCAGCCAGCAAAAGTTGGGTTACTTTTGCTTGTTGGTCCTTGACAACAGTCACCTCTGATTTGTTGTGTGGTTGGGAAAGAGGGGCCTTGAACAACTTCAGCCTGGTGAGTGGCATTGGAGCAGTGAACGCTTCTTCCTGTGACCTGACTCGCTTGTCAACAAATTTGTTGTATCTCTTCGTTCCAATGTCCTTCACCTTCCTTACATTGTCCACCACATCTGGGGGCATGATGATTGATTCATCTAAACCCAGCAGATCCCCACTATCCTCCATGAATGGATTTCCCAGGTCTTCAAAGGCATCAACCAGGTCCAGTACATCAGTCTGGGAAAAAAAAACCCCAAAACAAATGAAAATCGTGCATATCACTTAAAAGCATAAAGCTATCTCTCAATTTGCAATACAGCAGAAAAATACCTTGTAGTCAGCTTGAAACTTTGGGTACTGTTCATGGTGCCTTTGTTTTTCTGACTCCTTTGTCCCCTTAAATTCCCGGACAAGGCGTGCCATCTCAGGGCAAACAACCTGCTCTCGGCGAACTGTGGCTGGGTCGTCCAGATTGTCTATGACACCACCATGATTCTTCAGCCAATCAATGAGCTGCTCATGTATCTGGTCATGTGGGATTTTGGAGAACGCTCGCCTTGACTTCTGCCCCATGAAGTGACGACTCTGGAACTCAACAAACAGAGCAGGATGTTGTTCTTCTAGTGTTGCCATATCACATAAATGGATGGGCAGGTTGTGGGCATAGTGGGTATGATCCAGTGCAAATACCCATGGCATCAGAGAATCAAGCGTCTCCATGTACAGATAGGTCCATAAGTATTTAGACAGTTAAACAATATTTGTAATTTTGCCCCTGTACACCACCACAGTGGATTTGACATGAAGTATTTGAGATGTGATTGAAGAGTAGACTTTCAGCTTTAATTGAAGGGGTTTGATAAAAATATGGCATTAACTGTTCAGGAATTATAGCTATGGATATACAGGGCCACCCCATTTTCAGAGGCTCAAAAGTAACTGGACAAACAAACATAACTATGATTATAACAATTATATTTAATGTTTGGAGGAAAATCCTTTGCAGTCAGTGCCTGTCTGAAGTCTGGAACCCATCGACATCTTCAAATTCTGAGTTTCCTCCTTTGAAATGCTCTGCCAAGACTTAACAGCAGCTGCCTTCAGTTGCTGGTTGTTTGTTGGTCTTTTGGCCGTTAGTTTGATCTTCAGCAAGTGAAAAGCATGCTCACTTGGGTTGAGGTCAGGTGACTGACTTGGTCACTGATGAATATTCCGCTTTTCTGCCTTGAGAGACTCTTGGGTTGCTTTCTCATCTTGTTTTGTGTCATTATCCATCTGCAGTGTGAAGCGCCGTCCTCTCAGTTTTGTGACATTTGGCTAAATCTGAGCAAATGGTATATCCTTATAAACATCACAATCCATCCTGCTACTTCTGTCAGTAGTCACATGATCAATAAACACCACTGACCAAGTTCCACTGTCAACCATACATGCCCATTCCATAACACTACCTCCACCATGTCTGACAGATGATATGGTATGCTGAGAATCATGAGCTGTTCCTTTTGTTCTCCACACTTCCTCTTCCCATCCTTCTGGTACCAGCTAATCATTGCTTCATCTGTCCAAAAACCTTGTTCCAAAACTGGGTAGGTTTTTAGATGTTTTTAGACACTGTCTAATCTGGCTTCCTGTTCTTAAGTGACACCAGTGGCTTTCACCTTGTGGTAAACCCTCTGTATTTATTGTCATGCAGGCGTCTCTTGATTGTAGACTTGGTAAATGATACCCCTACCTCTCAAGAGTGTTTTTGACTTCACTAGATGTTGTGAATGTGTTTGTCTTCACTAGGGAAAGAATTCTGCGATTATCCACTGTAGATGTGCTCCGTGGACTTCCAAGCCTTTTGGTGTTGCTGAGCTTGCCAGTGCATTCTTTCTTTTTAAGAATGTACCAAAATGTTGATTTGGCCACTCCTGAAGTGTTTACTATCCATCTGATAGATTTCCTTTGCTTTTTCAGCCTAATGATGGCCTCCGTCTCTTGTATTGACACCTCTATGGACTTCATGTTGAGAGTTCCGATGAACAGTCACCAGATGCAAATGTAAATACTTGGAATGAACTTTAGACCTTTTTTATCTGCTTAATTTGTCATGGAATAATGATAGAAAAGGTCTTACTTGCCCATGAAACCACTTGTTAGTCAAGTGTCCAATTACTTTTGATCCTCTGAAAATGGGGTGACCATATATAAAACTGGCTGTAATTCCTGAACGGTTAATGCAATATTTTTTACTTTTCCTGGATCTGCGTCATACAGAGTTGTAAATGATTTGTTGCCCAATGGATGTTGCAATCTGGGACTTCTCAGGTTCAGGAGGTGGTTGATCAATGTCTGATCCTTCAAGAAGCATGTGTAGGAATGTTCTCAGCAGAAGAGGGATTGAATCAACATCACAGGAGGTTGAGAAGGAACCCGTAAAAGCCTGCTTCATGGGGGGGGGGGGATACACTTGCCGGAGGATTTTGGCTGCTTTGAGGATGATGGAGACATCAGTAGTCGTGTTGTTAACAGCTTTGCTCAAGTCATCATCAAACAAGGGACCAGCCACAATCCTTTCATACTGGTCTGATGTCTGAAATCAGGCGTTCAATGTCCTCACGAAGGTGTGTGGTGTTGCATCTGATGTATAGAAAGCCCAGATCAGCACTGCGCTTCTCATATAGGGCTGTCAAGTCAGACATTGCCAGTGATTCTCCTGACCCACGATAATCTTCGATGTATTCAAGCAAGTCATTGAGGACATGTGCTCTGGTGACCTGAGTTGCATTACTTTCAGTCATGTCACATCCAACAGCTTCTGCTTTTCGATGGAGCCTAGTCAGGCATGTACGATGATAAACAGCATCAATAGCGACCATGTCACCAGCCGCAAGTTGAGCCAATAGATGCTTGTCACCTACCACCTGAGCACATTCTTTCACTTTTCTATCCAAGCCAAGGGTGGCAGCCTTCCTCAATTCCTTTTTGTTGCCCACTTCACCCCAGAAGAGACACGGTCTGTTGACTGGTTCACATGCTGATGTCGATGGTGTGGGTAAAGCATGTGTGGTGGACTTGGCACCACTGTTCAGGCATCGCGTTTTTACAGGGCTCATGGACTCTTCATGCTTTTTTCTTGCTCTGTCAACTTTTTGACTGTCGGTGGCACTCCTGAACTTTTGTGCCACACTATTGTATTCGACATCATCAGCTGCACTACATCCTGAGCACCACCACCATTTCCATCACCACTAATGTCATCTACTACTACAAAAGCAGGCAAATCACCTAATTCCCTCAGCTCCTGGATGTTATCTGTGACTTCTTTGTAGCATGCAGAAAGCTTTTCAGGATTGTTTCTCAGCTTTATAGATAATGAGGGATTTAAAGCCGTTTCATTGCTTTTCAGCTGACATATGAAGCATAAACTCCAGTCATGAGTGTCCGTGTTTTTGGAGTTGCTCATGTTGGAAGGAACATCTATAGGCCTATAAATAATCTGAAACAAGAAATAAACTTGCTTTAACATCATGAAATAGATAAAAAAATAGATGATAGATAACAAGCATATTAGTTGCTAGTCAGTTAGCTAGCTGCTAGTTATCTAGTTAGTTAGCTGCTAGCTACTTAGTTAGTTATCTCCTAGCTGGCTAGTTAGTTAGCTAACATTACAAAGGTTTTGTATACAATGAGAAATCAATACATACCTCAAAGTGAACCTCAAAGTATTAACATTGATCCCACATTACTGTCATCTCAAAATTTTCTGTCATCTCAAAATTTGAATGAATGTGTTGTTGCAGCAACTGATTTGCATAGACTACTCCCAATTTGCATAGGTTACTCCTGATTGGTCTAAATCTCATGTTTTGAGCAGATGCAACCACTGGGGGCGGTGGGGGGGGCACACATTCAGTTGTTCTTATTTTTCACACGATCAGTGTAACTTTCTGTGTTTTGGGGGCAGAAACAAATTTTGGGGTACCGTTTCCTATTACAGTTCAGTAATAACAGGGTAATACCATAGTAATAGCGACTATTACTAGGAAACTATCCAGCAATTACCCTTAGTTACTGGTAATTACAAGTAGTAGTAGTAGTTATGAAGGCAATTGCTGGGTAATTTCCTAGTAATGTCAATATTGCCATGGTATTACCCTGTTATTACCGATCTGTAATAGGAAGTTGTACCGATTTGGTTTAGAGCCACCAAAATCCTAGGGCCAGCCCTGTGCTCGTGGATGGACACACATGACATTTATAGAAGCATTTACACCGCTTTAAAAACAAGTTAAGTTGTTATTTCATTGAGTGAACTTTTAAAAGAATGCATTTTCAAAACAAAATTAAAGTTATTATAGCTATAGTAGAAGCAAAGATGTGTGGTCTGGTGTATTTTCGGTGGCCATTTTGAAAAAATGCCTATATTTCACATACGAAATTAGATCAAACTTGTGTCTTTGGATAAAAACTTTTCTATGACCCACCCTAAGATACTTCCATACCAAAGGGGACCTTTGCATCATGAGTTGAAGTCAACACCCTATTTTTTGCACTTAACCCGTCTACTAAAATGGCAGTGTTGCTTTGGCAAGTCTGAAAGTTAAAAGTGAGGTCATTTTCCAGTTCTGCTTTGTGTACAGTGTGTGGTCAACCCTTCCCGCCCAGGTCGTGGTCTCTTCAAAACGCTCCCCTCTGGCAAGAGGTTAAGGTCTATAAAAACCAGAACCTCATGCCACAACAGCTTCTTCCCAACAGCAGTAGGCCTTTCTAACAAACTCCCAGACACCCACAGATAATTTCACTGCCCCCCACCCACCCCCTTTAACCCTCTCTCCACACCACGACATGACACACACCTACATACATGCACGCACTCACATGCACAAACACAGTGCAATACATCTATCTGCCCTACTGTGCATGGACACTTTGCATAATGCTGCACTACCCTGTAAATAACTCTTATTCTGCAACAACTTCTCATTCTGTAAATAACTTCTTATTTAAAAACATTCATCCAGCCATCCATTATCCGAACCGCTTATCCTGCTCTCAGGGTCACGGGGATGTTGGAGCCTATCCCAGCAGTCATGGGCGGCAGGCAGGGAGACACCCTGGATAGGCCACAAGGCCATCGCACAGGGCCCACACACACACACACATTCATACCGAGGAGCAATTTAGTATGGCCGATTCACCTGACCTACATGTCTTTGGACTGTTGGAGGAAACCGGAGCACCCGGAGGAAACCCACGCAGACACGGGGAGAGCACGCAAAGTCAAGTCAAGTCAGTTTTATTTATATAGCCCAGTATCACAAATTACAAATTTGCCTCAAGGGGCTTTACAGCAACACAACATCCTGTCCTTAGACCCTCGCATCGGGTAAGAAACCTCTCCTTAAAAAAAAAAAAAACTTTTAACAAAAGTCCACACAAGGGACGACGCAGGACAGCCCCCAAGGTTGGACTATACAGGGGCTCAAACCCAGAACCTTCTTGCTGTGAGGCGACCATGCTAACCACTGTGCCACCGTGCCGCCCTTTTTAAAAACATCTCATTTAATATTTTGTAAATAGAGTATTTGCCATATTCCCAACCTAGCCATTGAGGATGCACAAGGCAGTGCATTGTTAGTGCCGGTCCCAAGACCGGATAAATGGGGAGGGTTGGGTCAGGAAGGGCATCCAGCATAAAACCTTTGCTAAAACAAATATGCGGCTCATAAATAAGATTTCCATACTGGATCAGTCGAGGCCCAGGTTACCAACGACCGCCACCGGTACTGTTGGCCAGCAGGGTGCCGGTGGAAACTATGTTACTGTTGGGGGAAGGAGGAGAGGGGGAAGGCATGTCCAGAGGTAGCGGGAGAGGAGGAAGGGTAGGAGTGCTGAGGTGAGAGTCAGAACTTTGAATGACTGGTAAAGGGAGAGAGCTGGCTGATATGATGTAAAGAAGAAAGGTAGGCATACTGTGTGTGCAAGAGACCAGGTGGAAGGGGAGTAAGGCCAGGAGCATCAGAGGTGGGTTCAAACTCTTCTACCCTGGTGTGAATGGGAGGAGAAATGGGGTAGGGGTAATTCTGAAGGAACAGCATGTCAAGAGTGTGCTGGATGTGAAGAGAGTGTCAGACAGAGTGATGAGTATGCAGCTGGAAATCGAAGGAGTGATGATGAATGTTATCAGCACATATGCCCCACAAGTTGGGTGTGAGATGGAAGAGAAAGAAGAATTCTGGAGTGAGTTGGATGACGTGGTGGAGAGGGTACCCAAGAAGGAGAGAGTGGTGATTGGAGTGGACTTCAATGGGCATGTTGGTGAAGGGAACAGAGGTGATGAAGTGATGGGCAGGTATGGTATCAAGGAGAGGAATGTGGTAGGACAGATGGTGGTCGATTTTGCAACAAGGGTGGAAATGGCTGTGGTGAATACATATTTCAAGAAGAGGGAGGAACACAGGGTGACATACAAGGGTGGAGGAAAGTGCACACGTGGACTATACGTATTTTATGTAGAAGGCGCAATCTGAAAGGGATTGGAGACTGCAAGCTGGTGACAGGGGAGAATGTAGCTAGGCAGCATCGGATGGTGGTCTGTAGGATGACTTTGGAGACCAAGAAGAGAAAGAGAGTCAAGGCAGAGCCAAGTATCAAATTGTGGAAGTTGAAGAAGGAAGACTGTTGTGTGGAGTTAAGACAGGCACTGGGTGGTAGTGAAGAGTTGCTGGATGGCTGGGCAAGCACTGCAGACATAGTGAGGGAGACAGCTAGGAAGGTACTTGGTGTGTCATCTGGACAGAGGAAGGAAGACAAGGAGACTTGGTGGTGGAATGAGGAAGTACAGCAAAGTATACAGAGGAAGAGGTTGGCAAAGAAGAAGTGGTAAAGTCAGAGAGATGCAGAAAGCAGGAAAGAGTACAAGGAGATGTGGCGTAACGTGAAGAGAGAGACGGTGAAGCTAAAGGAAAGGGCATATGGTGAGTTGTATGAGAGGTTGGACACGAAGGAAGGAGAAAAGGACTTGTACTAATTGGCTCAACAGAGGGACCGAGCTGGGAAGGATGTGCAGCAGGTTAGTGTGATGAAGGATAGAGACGGAAATGTGCTGACGAGGGAGGAGAGTGTGTTGAGAAGGTGGAAGGAGTACTTTGAGGGGCTGAAGAATGAGGAAAATGAGAGAGAGAAGCTTGGATGATGTTGGGATAGTAAATCTGGAAGTGCGGTGGATTAGTAAGGAGGAAGTGAGGGCAGCTATGAAGAGGATGAAGAGTGGAAAGGCGGTTGATCCAGATAACATACCTGTGAAGGCATGGAGGTGTTTAGGAGAGATGGCAGAGGAGTTTTTAACTAGATTGTTTAACACAATCTTGGAAAGTGAGAGGATGCCTGAGGAGTGGGGAAGAAGCATACTGGTACCGATTGTCACATCACCAAGGGTGATGTGCAGAACTGTAGCAACTACAGAGGTATAAAGTTGATCAGCCACAGCATGAAGATATGGGAAAGAGTAATAGAGGCTAGGTTAAGAGGAGAGGTGATGATCAGCAAGCAGCAGTATGGTTTCATGCCATGAAAGAGCACTACAGATGTGATGTTTACTTTGAGAATGTTGATTTAGAAGTATAGAGAAGGCCAGAAGGAGTTACGTTGTGTCTTTGGGGATTTAGAGAAAGCATATGACAGGGTGCCGAGAGAGGAGGTGTGGTATTGTATGAGGAAGTCGGGAGTGGCAGAGAAGTATGTAGGAGTGGTGCAGGATATGTATGAGGGCAGTGTGACAGTGGTGAGATGTGTGGTTGGAATGACGGATGGGTTCAAGGTGGAGGTGGGATTACATCAAGGATCGGCTCTGAGCCCTTTTTAGTTTGCAATGGTGATGGACAGGTTGTCGGACGAGATCGGGCAGGAGTCTCCGTGGACCATGAAGTTTACGTATGACATTGTGATCTGTAGCAAGAGTAGGGTGCAGGTTGCGGAGAGCCTGGAGAGGTGGAGGTATGCACTGGAGAGAAGAGGAATGAAAGTCAGTAGGAGAAAGACAGAATACATATGCATGTACAAGAAGGACGGCAGAATGATGAGGATGCAAGGAGTAGAGGCGATGAGTGCAGAAGAGAGGTGAAGAAGAGAGTGCAGGCAGGGTGGAGAAGAGTCTCAGGAGTGATATGTGACAGAAGGGTACCAGCAAGAGTTAAAGGGAAGGTTTATAAGATGGTTGTGAGACCAGCTGTGTTATATGGTTTGGAGACAGTGGCACTGATGAAAAGACAGGAGGTGGAGCTGGAGGTGGCAGAGTTGAAGATGCTAAGATTTTCACTGGGAGTGATGAAGAAGGACAGGATTAGGAACAAGTATATTAGAGGGACAGCTCAGGTTGGACGGCTTGGAGACAAAGCAAGAGAGGCAAGTTTGAGATGGCTTGGACATGTGTGGAGGAGAGATGCTGGGTATATTGGGAGAAGGATGCTGAATATGGAACTGCCAGGGAAGAGAAGAGGAAGGCCAAAGAGGAGGTTTAGGGATGTGGCGAGGGAGGACATGCAGGTGGCTGGTGTGACAGAGGAAGACGCAGAGGACAGGAAGAGATGGAAACGGATGATCTGCTGTGGCGCCCCCTAACGGCAGCAGCCAAAAATGGTAGTCGTAGTACTTGCCATAGTCACAGTGTTGCCACGTTATTGCACCCTATTAAGCCTGTTTTTATTTATTTCTATTTTTATTGTGTCTCGTGTATATACATTATTTTACTCTATTTTATTATCATTTTAACTTTTACCTCACTCTTGCTGTTAATTAATTTTCCCCTCATGCACCAACAGACCAAGTCAAGTTCCTTGTATCTTCATGACCTACTTGGCAATAAATATGATCCTGATTTTGATTTTATGTGGCCCGGACTATTGCAGCGGGTAACAATACGGTAACAATGGCTGTGCCGTGACGTTGAACACTAAGACAACAAACACAGACATCAGGCAGACAAAGGATAGATGATCGCGCGTCAACTCTCTGCTTTTAGAAGCCCTCTGAGCTCAAATCAGCACGGGCGGGCGCTGTTGAGCGAGCGAGAGGGAAGCCGTGCAGAGGATGTGGCCACAGGGCCCACTCCCATAGTACAGGCCCCCCTGTGTGTGTGTGTGTGTGTGTGTGTGTGTGTGTGTGTGTGTGTGTGTGTGTGTGTGTGTGTGTGTGTGTGAATGTCTACTTTATGCTCTCTGAGAGTTATGTAAGCTGTTTGGGGAAGAACGAAATTCTGCACATGGCAAGAAGGGGATTAAAAAGAAACTATCATGACGACGATCTTCTTTTTCGTAAAGGCTGGGGGTAACTCGGGGCATGTAGCCCGGATTACAAATGAATACGCGTGCACACAGCGCGCGGTAACTCCCAAGGCTGGTCTCATTATGATTCGCCGAACTTCGCTGACAGTGTTTTTTTGTTAATTTGCACAGAAGTTTTACCATTTTAGCATAATCTTCTTTTCTCTCTTTTTTATTTCTCTCCTCCGCTATCTCACCGCCCGCCTCCCTCTTCCCCAGAGTTACTACACCACTCTATATGCAAGTGTGTGTGTGTGTGTGTGTGTGTGTGTGTGTGACATAACTGGCTTTGTGCACAGCCATCGTAAAACAGCAGCCATCTCCGATGAACGCTACCATTCGTCATCTCCGTCAGATTGTTAGGGACCAATAATAAACCACCTTAAAACCACTTCATTTCATTTTCCGCATTAAAGAGAAGATGGAGACATGTTTTTCTATGAGCAACTCAACGGGTGGCTGATGGATGAGAATGGGAGACTGTAGTGGAGGACCAAACTGTGCATTTGACCTCGCCGGGGGGGGGGGGGTAGATGACTGTTGCATCAACGAACGATAAGAAATGACACTAAAAAATAAATAAACCTTTAAGGGATCAGTAGACCCACACAGAAGACAAGAGTGGCCCTAAGGGGCTGCATGCATGTGCGTGTGTGTGTGTATGTGTGTGTGTGTGTGTGTGTGTGTGTGTGTGTGTGTGTGTGTGTGTGTGTGTCTGTGTTCATGGAAAGATAAGAACAATTGTGGGATGATTCTCTTAAATCCTGCTCGTAAGTCAGACAGCAGCCATCTGGACCCCTGACACACAAAAACAGGCATACAACACAGAAATCATTCTCTCTCCCTCCACCCTCTCTCTCTCTCTCTCTCTCTCTCTCTCTCTCTCTCTCTCTCTCTCTCCCTCTCTCTCCATGCACACATACATACATACATTTTATATTTATACATATCCCTCTCACCCTTTTTCGGGTGGTGTGAGTCTTCCTCAAGCTCGGGTCCTCTACCAGAGGCCTGGGAGTCTGAGGGTTCTCTGCAGTATCTCAGCTGTTCCTAGGACTGCACTCTTCCGGACAGAGACCTCAGATGTTGTTCCTGGAATCTGCTGGAGCCACTCTCCCAGCACTAGGGGTTAAAGCCCCTAGTGCTGCTATTACTACTGGGACTACTGTGGACTCCACCTTCCACATCTGATCTAGTTCTTCCCCCAGCCCTTGGTATTTCTCTAGCTTCTCATGCTCTTTCTTCCCAATTTTGCCATCGCTTGGGACTGCTACATCGATCACTACTGCTGTCTTCTGTTTCTTGTCGACCACCACGATGTCTGGTTGGTTAGCCAGCACCTGCTTGTCAGTCTGGACCTTGAAGTCCCACAGGATCTTAGCTCTGCCATTCTCAACCAGCTTTGGTGGTGTCTTCCATTTGGACTTGGGGGCTTCCAGTCTGTATTCAGTACAGATGTTCCTGTACACTGTCCCAGCCAATTGGTTATGCCTTTCAGTGTACACTATCCCAGCTAGCATGTTACACCCTGCTAATGCTACAGGCCGAGCTAATCTCTGCAAGTGACGCTATCCTGTTCAGATGGGGCCTGCCCCGTCATCCATCAAAATATCCACCTAATGGA
This sequence comes from Lampris incognitus, assembly GCF_029633865.1. Classification (NCBI taxonomy): domain Eukaryota; kingdom Metazoa; phylum Chordata; class Actinopteri; order Lampriformes; family Lampridae; genus Lampris; species Lampris incognitus. The sequence goes on from NC_079217.1 coordinate 53,189,408, forward strand.
TTATGATTATTATGGATGATGATTATTTCCCCCTACTCATGTTGTCATGCATTTTTCTTTGCTGTGGTCCTGTAGCAACCCATTAAGGACTAGCATTTAACAAAATAAAAAAAACTAGCACTGCGTGGGGCTAGTACCTTGGAAATGCATTGACAAGTTTTTGAAAAACATGCTTTGTGCTATTTTCAACACATGGTGATAACCTTCGGAAATCCTTGGGCGATCCTTCTTTGAGTCGTCAATATGTGGACGCTCCTGTCCTTATACACTTCTTTACGATGCGGCGGAGGAAAATTCCCCTGGGCTTTTTCGTTATCACCGTGAACATCATACTAGACAAAATAAAAAAACGTGTCTCTTTTAAAAAGGAACGAAGCGAAATAATTGCAAGCTTCTGTACGGGGAAGTTTGGTGTTCTTCCTACAGGTTTCAGAAAGGAGATGGGGAAGAAGAACAGGAGTATCCAAACGCGTTTGAACGTTCACTTGGACGAGCCACAAAAAGGTGAGATTTTACACTTTTTTCAAAATATATTCAAACAATATGTTTCCCTAGGCTAACAGAAACGGCTTCGAGGGTTTCAGAAAGGTCATCAGATTGGGAAATTTGGGTTAGGAAACCTTGCTCAACGTGAGTCAACAAGAGTTTTCCAGGAAACTGTCACAGCATTTCCATGGGGCTATTGAACGAGCATAGTGGTTTTTGCTAGTCCCAAACGGGGCTAAGCCCTGCAGCTGCATTTTTATTTCTATTTGAATTCATTTCAATTAATCATAACCCATCATGCAATTCACGTGTTACACATGTAATCCACAAGCCTCATTGTCAATTGAAGATTCGGAAATGTAAATGATAATTGACTATGTTTCAAGTCAAGCAAAGGGCAGATATGTGACAGAGCTGCTAATGCGCGATTTGTTGAAGGAATTAAGATGCGTATTATGTGTTTCCGTTGTCAGCGTCCCGGTTTGGGGCTTAAATCATGCAGTCACCCTGCCATTAGGCCTAATATTAAGTCACTTCATGGTCACAGCCACAACAGCATATTTTTAGCAACTGCATGAAGTCACTTCACAGCCACTGGGCGTTTCAGTCAGGAGAGACATAGTGAATGAAGTAAAGATAATCATTTATTAAAACAGATGATTCGGTGGAAATTAATACATGTCAAGAAAGTCATTGGCGCTTAGACTCAACAGGGAGATTTTTTAATCGAGGGGCATCAGCCCTGAGCAGTAGCATAATAAGTCCCCCATGGAGTCCAGACACTGGTGGTGGTGGCGGCTGATGACTTCTGCTGAGATGATAGATAGATAGTCCAGTTCTTCTTGCCATGCCTCGGTCAGGGGCATTAACCCTAATATGCATGTCATTGATGGTGGGAGGAAAGTGGAGCACCCGGAGGAAACCCACGCAGGCATGGGGAGAACATGTCACACAGAAAGGACCTGGGATGGCCTGGAGTTCAAACCCAGGACCTTCTTGCTATGAGATGACAGTGCTAACCACTGGGCCGTTGTGCCGCCCCGTAAGGCTGATGATGCTGATGAAGAAATGAAACTGATGATCTCTGAGGACTTAAGCAGTGATGGGGAGGTGGCGGGGCGCATACAAAAGCAGCACAAATGCCTAGAGGAAGAGAGAAAAACATTTAAAAGAGCAGCAAGAAGATGGGCTAACCATGCAGGTGTGTCACTGTGCTATTGGATAGATAAGAACAGGTGAAGTGGTCAGCTGGTAACCCAATTATCAGCCCCAGACAATGACAATTAGTGAGCATGCATGAGGGAATGACAGGATAAAATAAGAAATATAACTACAGGCCTATTCATGCAAACGATAGTCTTCCTGACTGAACTTTCGCTAAATCTCCATTTCAATCAGGAGAGACATAGTGAATAAAGTGAAAATAATCATTCATTATAATAGAGGATTTACTGGAAATTAATACACGTCAAGAAGGTCTTTGGCGCTTAGACTCAACGGGGAGATTTTTTTTTTTAAATCGAAGGGCATCACCCCTGAGCAGCAGCACAATATATCCCCCAAAATAAGGGGCACAAGCCCCAAACACAGCCTAACGTATTTCCCCCCCAAAGAATATTTACTTAACAAACAGGAATGAAACAGGGCACAATAATCATAACAAAGACAGTATAATCTGCTGAGGGATGAATAGAAAAAATAAGCAAGACACGGTAAAATGTGTGCTGAAGTGACCGTAAATGATTGGAAAGAAACAAAAACACAACCATTAGGTCAGCAATGACAAACAGCTAACAAGTTTGAGCTTAGCCAGCAATGCCTAATGGGCAGCAATGACCATAATGACCTGCTTGCAGATGAAAGGGCCTTAGCCAGCAGTGCTCCTTGTCAGCAATGACATGGACAGCTAACACTTTTGAGCTAGCCAGCAATGGCAAAGACTGCAAAGAATGGGCCTTAGCCAGCAATGGCTAGTGTCAATGGTAATGAGAGGTGTAGGCAGAAATAAGACACCGATGACTTGGAACTCAGCAATAATTGGACTGGCCAAAAGAGGTCAGCAATGACCTAAAATGAGTAATTAGACATTGTAGTAGGTGATACAAAACACAGAACAACCCACCACCACTTACATGCGACTGCTCACCATAAGCTATAATGGGCAAGATCAACTTCGTCATACATTTTATATATATATATATATATAATACAATGAAATTCTTGTGCTCTGGCTCTCTCCACCTTAACTAAAAAGGGACACAATGACAAAGAACACAAGGACATGTCATCCAAAACAAAACAAAAAACAAAAAAAACCCAAACAGACTACTATGTACACAGTGAATTCATACGTTATATACACACAATATACAGTATACAATGGCAACAATGTAAGGTGCGTATGGGTGCATCAGCCGTTTAGCAATGTGACTGCCTAAGGAAAGAAACTATTACTGAAACGGGTGGTGTTTGATTTGATGCTCCGGTAACGAGTGAGAACAGCAGGATGGCTGGTGTCCTTGATGATGTTTTGGGCTTTCCTTTTGCAGTGAGTGGTGTAAATATTATGAAGTTGCGGTAGATCCATGCCAATGATTTTAGCTGCTGTTTACAGTCCACAGTACTGGGCTGTCAGGTTGCCAAGCCACACTTTGACACAGCCTGTCAAGACATAAAAGTTCATAAGCGTTTTGGTGCTCATACCAAAACTCTTGAGAGACGCCTCAGAAAATACAGTCTCTGCTGTGGCTTCTTCGGGATGCAATTGATGTTGACAGAGCGTTTGAGAGTGTCTGTGATGTGTACACCGAGAAATCTTAAACTGTCCACAATTTCAACAAATGACCCATTGATGGAAATAGAAATGTGGTTTCCTCTGATCTCTCTTAAGTCAACCATGATTCATTTTTTCTTACTGACATTTAGAGGTTGTTATCATGGCATCGTGTGGTTAGATCTTTCACTTCCCTCCTTTAGGCCCTCTCATCACTGTCACTTATTAGTCCAATCACTGTGGTGTCATCTGCAACTGTAATGATGATGCTGTTGTTGCCATATTTGGCAACACAGTCGTGTGTAAACAGACAGTATGATAGGGGACTGAGACAGCAGCCATGAGGTGCGCCGGTCCTTAGAACTAATGTAGATGAGTATGTTCTACCTATTCTCACCGTCTGGGGCCTGCCTGTCAGGAAATCAAATAACCAATTACAGATAGAATTGCCCAGACCAAGACACCTTGATTATCAACACCAGTTGTGATGGTACAATTGTATTAAAAGCAGAGCTGTAATCAATAAAAAACCTTCTGACAATAAGCAACATTCTGACAGGTATTTTTCTTTCCAGGGTGTACTAAAGCAGTATGTAGTGCAAGTGAGATAGTGTCATCTACAGATTGGAACAGTAGGCAAACTAATTGGTCAAGGGTAGCAGGAATGTTATTATCGCCATCTTTGAGCCTTAATGATTGCAGAGGTATCAGGGTGCACATAGGATGCATTGGCAGTGGGTAGATGCAGCTAGTCTTTTCTCATATAAAATCTGGCACATTCTTTAAATGACTGGAGAGAACTGGTTTAATAGAGGGCTAAAGTTTCTAGAGGTGGACTGCTGTGGGTAATGGGCTGGCTGCTGGGCAAAGACTCTTGAATACCCAGAAATTAAAACGGGATAAAGAATCAGCAATGATGGTAGCATGACCTGGCAAATGATGGGCTGTAATTATAAAAGTTTGCATGACTGATAGCCATGTGTAATACGTCTCATGAATGGCATGATTTCGAAAGTGGATGAACGGCCTTTATTAGCGGTGCCTGCGATTGCTTCATTGACACACTGTACTGCGATGCGTTTACGTTACCAGAACCTCTCCCATCATAACACGTTACTGCAATGGGATAAGTTTCATATAGAAGCAATTGAGCTTGGGAGAGGAACGAGACAATTTGCTGGTGAAACATTGAGCTTGAAAATATCCCCCAAATCCCAGGGAGCAGCAGCTGTGGAACAACTTTAGTGCATCGTACCAAATCATTATTGAAAAATGTTACACCATTCTACTGAGCCAGCAAACACGGCCAAAATTCAGATTAGAGCACCAACCTTGTCCAATAGAATACAGTCGTACAAATTAGGCAAGGAGGAAGCCATATCCAGCAGTCTGGAAATCAACAAACGACCCCGGGGGACAACGGGCATTGTGAAATTCAGATGGCCAAGGAGAGAAACCGCTTGCTGTTTTGTTACTTCCTTTGCTCAACGTTGCTTGATTAGAGTTACAATGCATGAGTCAAAATATCTTGATGCTTGAGGACTGGGGAATAGTTCACATGGTCATTGTAACTCCAATTAATGGTTCAGGCAATTTGCATGTGAACCTGATTCTCTTTGCGGAGCAACAGTCTGAGCACTGCACTGAGCTGCCGATGAGATAGAAGCCCTTTCAAATAAGTCATCATTGAGCAGATCAGTTTCTGAGTCTGACCTCATAAAATAAGATGACAGCTTGATGAGTTCAGCAAAAAAGCAAAGTGTAAACTCGCCATACATGACCTGCATGATGACCAATCAGCGTATAACAGCGGCACAAATGCCTAGAGGCAGAGAGAGAAACATGTTTAAAGACGACAGCAGCAAGATGATAGGCTAACCATGCAGGTGTGCCGCTGTGCCATTGGATAGATGAAGACAGGTGATGTGATCAAGGGCCTATTTCCCAAAGAGGGTTTAGTGAAAAATCATTTGACTCAGAGTTGAAGGAAACTCTGGGTTTTCGGTTTCACAAACCCAGTTCAGTTTAACTCTGACTCAGTTACTATTGCAACGTACTCCGTGAAGCTAACCTGCTTGATGGCAGGTATTCTTCAACTGACCCCAAGTTTCTCCTCCTCTTTAGCTTAAGCCTGCAGACGGAAGGAAGGGCCAGACATGTCGTGTCCTTCTATTGAAGAGCCAGTTGATATTGAAGCACCAAGTACTCCACAGAAATCTCTTGTCATGAGAGGGTGATCAGACCCTGCTCGGATGGTTTATCATCCCCCGATGATTATCTGTTTGAGTATTACTGTTTTTCTGCACAATCGATCATTTATTTGAACAACATTCTCAGCCCTCGTATCTTTCATGCTCTGTTTGAAACAAATTCTCGTCATCCGTTACACTACCCCCATCCTTCGGGAAGTGCGTCCTGTCTGGGTGCACGTGCTTCTGTTGGCCTCACGGTCTCACCATGTCACTTCTGACACTAATGTAGCGAATTCAGGGGGCAGCCGGGAACCGCAACAGCCGGGACGCGAACCCGGTGCTCCCGCACCACGGGTGACTACATTAACCGGGTGACTACATTAACCAGTCGACTAAAGGGTCCGACTCCTTACCCTAGGGTTAGAAAGTCTGTTCATCCGTGGTTGTTACACTAAGAATGTAGCGAATTCAGGGGGCAGCTAGGAACCGCCGCAGCTGGGCGCAAAACCCGGGTCTCCCGCACAATGGGCGACTACGTTAACCAGTTGACTAAGGGGTCCGACCCGTAAGCCCAGGGCTAGCGAGTCTAGTCATCCGTGGCCGTTATACTAAACCCCTCTTTCGGGAAGCGCGTCCCCGCCCTTCAGCATGTCAGGTCCCTCACGCCTCTGGGCGCACGCGCTTCCGACGGACCCATGGTCTCACCGTCCCACTTCTGACACCAACTGTAATGTCTACGGATATGTACAACATTATACAGTGATTAATATTTACGACAGTGACGTATTGCTGTCATGTGCAGTCATATATTACGTGAGGCAGAACCTGCGAAATCAGTTAGTCAGACAGTAGCTCACAGTACGGCTACATGCATTGAACCCGAGCTTCTCCAGTAAAGTTCTGCGTTTGTTTAATAAGTTGTCTGCCTATTTGTATTACACACGAGAACATCACACCAATGTAGCGAATTCAGGCAGCAGCTGGGAATCCGCCACAGCTGAGACGCGAACCCAGGTCGCCCGCACCACGGGCGACTGAGGTAACTAGTCGACTAAAGGGTCCGACCCCTTAGCCAAGGGCTAGCGAGGCTAGTCATCCGTGGTCGTTACACTACCCCCCCCCCTTCAGGAAGCGCATCCCCGCACTTCAGCATATCAGCTGTTTCTAGGACAGAGCGATGAGCTTCGCGGAGGAAATGACGCGACCAACACATGTCATAAATACTGACATGATGCGCAATTGATCTAAAACTCATTTTAATGCAAATAGATGCAATTTTATGAGCTTTCATGGAGTGGCAGGTCTGTATATTTTCCCCCCAAAAGTTATTAAACTTTAAACATCCAAAACCATCAAAATGACGGCCTTGGTAGACCCACAAGGCCAATGCGGTTGAAAGAGCACCTCTCCCACTGCTGAACAGAAAAGCATGGCTGAACCTGGGTTTTAGCTGTTGATGCTGTAGGAGCTGCCATAAAGGCCTCCTACAACCTTGGTCTGTGATATGTGCTTGTTAGCTACAACAACTTCGCTTATTCTTCAGACCTGTCAGTGCTCCTGTATTCGAACCTTCTTCCTCTGCGTTTTGCTGCAGTGATGTAGACATTAAACCACATGTGCCAGTTCATCTTTCCTGGGGAAATCCTAACCCAGCAGCAACCTTGAAACCGGTCAACTGCTAAAGAGTGGGTTAGTCGTGGATTTGCTGTATTATAATATGCTGTATTATAATAGGCCAGGGAATATAAAACATGACATCTGTTTTCATATAAATCTTTAGGAATGTAGCTTTTTAAGTCTTTGATCCACCAATGACTGTGCAGGCATTCAAAGACAGAGAAAATTGAGAAATAAAAAATAAATAAAGTTGAGTCAAAAGCTATTTATGTGAGACATGAAGTATGTGAGAAAGAGAAGTGGGATGCCTTAGCTGTGATATTAATGTTAATAATAATAATAATAATAATAATAATAATAATAAATCTTATATAGCGTTATTCTAACAGTCAAAGTCGCTTTACAGTGAACGGGGTGAAACAAGACAACAGATAAACATAGCACAGACATACAGGGGTGGACCAGAGGGGGCGCTACGAGAGGGGGAAGCGGCAGCCACACACGACGCCAGCAGTACTCTCCCACTTAAACACATACAAAAGGGCAAGAAAAACACAGAACAACAGCAATGAGGACGTTTATGTTGTGTAGGGGTTTACTCCCCCAGCCTATTCCTCTCCCAAGGTATCCACTAGGGGCAGTGGCACTATTTCCCCCATAGCTGGGGGGGGGGGGGTTCGTGGGCATCGGGGAATATCCACACACCGGTGGGCCTGCGTACCGCACCGTCTGGGGGCCAGACCTCCTCCGAGTCCCTTGTAGTTAGGCCAGGGTCCAAGGTGTACCCAGTTACCATGTGTCACCACGAGGGGGCACTACATAGGGCTTGCTGTTGGAGAGGTTATGGGAGAGACTGACGCGCTCGGCTCTCCTGTTCACGTTTCTGCTAGCCAGCGGTGAAGGCTGAGAGTGAGACGTGACAGACACACAACACTACACCAACACACTAGACGCCCCACAACAACCCCACTTCCTGCACAAGAATGTTGGCTCTCACGTAAAGAAACCTATTATCGCTCAAACAGTAAAATGTGGCAATTTAGCAAGGATCTGTATCAAATGAATATCCGGATGAACTTCAGTGAAGTGTCGCAAGACAGGAAGGAGAGATAGAAGGAAAGTCCAGGAAACACAACGTGTAGCAGTTATTGTCAGCACTAGCTAGCTCCACTGGGCTGTTTGTAATGCTGCCATCCAGCAGGGACTGGGACTTTTCACATCATCTGTGATGAAAAGCCTCAATTAATCGCTAAAAGCAGCGGAGAGCATGGATTATCAGGGTAACACGCAGACAGCGGTTGGCAGGAGCTGCAAAATGCAACGCTAATGGATATGATGGAAACACAACTCTGATGTAATATAATCAAACGGATGTTCCATAGCTTAATCACAGGAAGTGCAGAATCAAAAGCTCACGGGCATTCATGTCATGTCAAAAACAAACACGCACGCACGCACGCGACGTTCTAAGTGCACGTTAAATTATGGTACAAAAGTATGCACTATCACGAATGACAGCTTGCATAAATGAGCATAATTACAAATAGATGAAGACACAAGACACGTGTGTGTAAGCCTGTTGAATCATGCGATTCACGCCTCTGGTCTCAGTGGCTCAAGAGGAGGCTACCCTGAACCCAGGGGTGCAGCGCTGCAGGACTCTGGACTATCTGGGCTGTTTCGCGTGGCTGCGTTATCAAACCCACAAGCTCTGCATTTCACTTTCCCACGGCCAGCTAGCTAGCCTACTCTCCAACAGGGCCTGCCGGCGGCCTTAACGGGTTAATCAGCGAATCTTAAGAAACAACTCACAGACGCGCCCAGAAAACGGGCCTCGTTATCTTCGGAAGAACCCGCCCCCAGGCGCAAGACGACCACGTGGCTTAAAACGCAGCGTTAAAGACGCGCTAATGACGGACGGAAGATGGCCGCGCTTGCGGGACTGCAGGACATCACTGTGGCGGCACAGAAGAAAGCAGAAGATGGTGGGCAGAGAACACGGCAGCATGAAGGAATCGTGTTGGGGTTCGGGGGCACGTGTGGGAAGAAACTGTGCCGGGTGTTTGGAGAGGGGCTGTAAAGAAGGATGGAGGGGATAGAGAGAGAGAGCGCGAGAGAGAGAGCAAGGGAGGAAGGGGTAGAAACAAAGGAAGTGTAATGCGGGAGAAAAAGGAATGAAAAGGGTGGATAAAAGACAGAAGTGGGGTGTGTCTGGAAGGCACGGGAGCTTGTTGCGAGCTTGTTTTCTTTCCTAGCAGTTATTCCGCACCTTCATCCTCGAACCCTTCACCGCAGCTCCCATCCTGCTTCTTCCGGTGCACAAGTGGACCGCAGACGCTGCTTTTTGTTACCCATTACCAGCCTTGACTCTGTGTGTGTGTGTGTGTGTGTGTGTGTGAGAGAGAGAGAGAGAGTGGGGGGGGGGCAGGGTATCACTGTATTTGGGCAGGTTACGCTGGTGCAGCTTGCTGGAAATAAGTGAGGTTTTGCTCTGTGCGCAGTCAAGCACAGGCCCTGTCAGGGGGAGTGGTGGGTGTGCGGGGTTGCGGGGCAGTAAAGATTCGGGGAGCGCTGTGAGTAACAAAACACACCTTGAAAAACACACACGAGCACAAAAAGACACACACGCTTGCCGTCCCCTGTGAGACTCGGGGTCTGGGATTTGAACCAACCCCCATTGACTCAGTTGGAGAGAGGCCAGGATAAAATCTTTAAACGTGAAGGGCAGCGAAGGACAGTAAATGCAGGTGCACAGGCAGCATTCAGAAGCAATCTCGGGTGTCCGGGCAGCGTAGCGGTCTATTCCGTTGCCTACCAACACGGGGCTCGCCGGTTCGAATCCCGGTGTTATATCTCCGGCTTGGTCGGGCGTCCCTGTAGACACAATTGGCCGTGTCTGCAGGTGGGAAGCCGGATGTGGGTATGTGTCCTGGGCACTGCGCTAGCGCCTCCTCTGGTTGGGCAGTCGGGGCGCCTGTTCGCTGGGGGAGGGGGGCTCGGGGGAACAGCGTGATCCTCCCACGTGCTACGTCCCCCTGGCGAAACTCCTCACTGTCAGGTGAAAAGAAGCGGCTGGGGACTCCACATGTATCGGAGGAGGCATGTGGTAGTCTGCAGCCCTCCCCGGATCTGCAGAGGGGGTGGAGCAGCGACCGGGCCGGCTCGGAAGAGTGGGGCAATTAGCTGGATACAATTAGGGAGAAAAGGGGGGAGGGGGATAGAAACAATGTCACCAACAATTACGATTAAACGGTACTTTATAACAGTGACGCACTTTCAGTCTTTATTGCGCCATCCTTCATTCTCATTTCATTTTGTTTGGGAAGGCACCGGCCCACACCGCGGGCTCTGTGTCTGTGGCCCACATCATAACGCGGGCTCTGTGTCTGTGGCGGTTTGGATGAGAGCTTTATCACTGGTGGCATGGGTCAACAGAGCGCTATCTATCTTCCAATTAGGCCACGGACACAGAGGAGGTGATGAATAATTAATAACCTGTGCGGTTGTTCCGGGAAGTCGTAAAGACCGGCGAGTCTGTAGGCGTGTGAGTGTACGTGTGCGTGTGCGTGTGCGTGTGCACGCTGGGTCGAGGGTACAAGGTTGGGTGAAGTCGTAAAGTAATCGAGGGAGCGCCTTGGCTTCACGCGCTCCGCGGTGCGTCACAGTCGGTGAATGATTGGCCCGGCGTCAGCGCGAGAGCGATTGCGTTGCCGTCGGTGTTGTGGCCCTCACGCGGCGGACACACTTTGATCACTCCGCCGCCGCCGCCGCCTCCGCCTAAACAACTCCGGGACTATATTCCTGCAGCTGTGCTGATCCTCTCCGTGCGGGGGCGCCTTGACATTGAGCGCACGTGACGTTCGCTCCGCTCGCGGCAGATTTCCTTTGCTTAAAGTGGCGTCTCGGTTCCCTCGCGACAGCGCGGACATGATCGCTGGGGCTCCGGGGGGACTCACGTGTCACATATTTCTAGTTGTGTGAAAATGAGGTTTTTGTGTTGTTTTCCTGAATAGTGTGCTGCCTGGTGAGCTGGGTGAGAGACACTTTAAAAGGCAGTTCCCCTACACGTCCGCTGCTGCGGCATCTTCTGCCGAGCACACCTGAGCCGCGGCCCGGAGGATCTCTGCCCCGATCGCCTTGAATTCAGATTCCGGGACAACAGGAATGTACCCCGCGTCATAAACATGAGCGTCAGCTTCACTTCTCTTTACTGCGGGAGCACATCCGGGAGACTGCAGCCGCGGCGTGTCGGCGTTGCCGGGCACCTGGAAACCTAAAATCAGAATCACAACCAGGTTTACTGGAATTTACCCCCCCCCCCCCGCTTTTTTCCCCGATTTTAATTGCCCAATTACCCCACTCTCCCGGTCGCTGGCCCACCACTTCTGCCGAGGGCTGCAGACTACCACCTGCCTCCTCCGATACACGTGCAGTCTCCAGCCGCTTCTTTTCACCTGACAGTGAGGAGTTTCGCCAGGGGGACGTAGCGCGTGGGAGGATCACGTTACCCCCCCACTTCCGGCTTCCCACCCGCAGACACGGCCAATTGTGTCTGTAGGGACGCCCGACTAAGCCGGAGCTAACACGGGGATTCGAACCGGCGATCTCCGTGTTGGGAGGCGACGGAATAGACCGCTACGCTACCCGGACGCATACACGGAGTGCGACTCCGGTTTGGTGGCTCTCTCGGTGCGCTTAACATGGAATAACAACACAACAACCCTCAGATGTACACACAAGGATTACACACAGGTGAAATAAGAGGGGCTAAGGTGCAGAGGGCAGATCAGAGACGGGCGAGTAGATGTGAGCAGGTTACTTACATACACGCCTGAGGTAGACGGACGTGGCAGAGCGTACCGGTGCACTTACAATGTACAGCACAGTACACAAAATGGTTGGCTTTATTGACAGCGTGTGTATGTAGTTGAATTACACGTGTGTTTTGCACCAGACCGAACTGATTCGATCATCTCGACTTAACTAACACAAATAAAACGAGAGAAGAAGAAAAAACCCACCGGTGAATTGGTGAATGAAGACGTTCTCGCTAAATCAAAGCTAGAGTCAATTTACGTTCAAGTCTTTATGTGAAAACACCCAGAACTGCACATACAAAGCCGACCAAGCCCCCCCCCCCCGGCGCATTAGTCAGTGTGACCTTTAAACACAACACGTAATTTCAGGAAATGCAGCTAAACCAAGTGAGGAGTATGATGCGTGAGTGTGTAACGCTGGTGTTGCATGGCCCGGGCTGTAGGCCGCATACCCCAGTGAGCGTGACCTTTTGGTTCCGGGTCCAAGTGTTTAACATGAATGGAAGTTACAAGCCTCATTAATGGAGATGCTGTCTGCAGCTGGTTAGCGTCTGCTGTATCCTTGACCCCGGTCCCACCGGACTGTCTGTTTGTGCCAGTGTTGTCTGATTTGAGTCTTGGCCCCAGGCACCGGAGTCCTCCAGGGCACAAATGACACGCACATACACACATTAAGACACAGCTGAGTACTATAGTAGCTCTGTAAAGCCACACAACAGATGTGACACAAACACACATCACATAGTAATTACAAGGCTGGCTGCCGTGCGTGCTAGCCTCCGCGTCAAGCCTCCTCCTCCTCCTCCTCGCCACTCTCCTCCTCTCTGTCCACATGTCTTTGCTCTTCTCTCACAAATTCTCTCATCGCTCGCTAGTTCTACCCTTCATCCGCTGCCCCTCCTCTCCCTCACTCCTCTTCCTCGCTCCTCTTCAGCCCCCCAGCGGCCGCCTCTTTGTCCCCGACGATCCTGTTGCTCACACTTGCCTCTGTTTTTCTTTCCCCAGTCCGATCCTCTTTACCCCTGACGCCATCACTCTTCCCTCTCTCTCTCTCTCTCTCTTCCTCTGCTCTCATGGTCTCCGCCTTCCAATTTTCCCTGCAGCTTTTCAACCGACTCTCACCCTTCCCACCCTTAAGCTGTCATGCTAAGCCGAGTCTCCCCTTCCAAATTGGTCACTTTGTTGTTCTCTCTCTCTCTCTCCCTCTCTCCTCCCCTGCTCTATCTATCTGTCTGTCTTTAGTCCTCTCTGGTGCTTGTGAGAGATCACAAACCAGGATGAGAGCTCACATGACCCCAGGTTTAGCATCTTTGCACTGGCTTCCTGTAGCAGTGAGGACTGGTTTGGAAATTCTTATCCTTGTGTTTAAAGCTCTACATGGTTTCGCACCCTCATACCTGTCGACTGCATATCTGATGGTGCTGTGAGCCGCTCTCTCGGGTCCTCTGGTGTTGTGGCCTGCTCACCGTCCCCGGAATGAACTGCGACAAGTATGGGGAAGCAGCATTTGGTTTTGATGCACCGACGGCTGGGAAGACAGACTCCCCCAACAAATAAGAGAGGCAGCATCCATAACCAGTCTCAAGAGTCACCTCAAGACCCATTTTATGCTCTTGCTTTTAATTAATTCCACTTCACTTTTACTCTTGTTCTTTTTTTTTTATCTTGTACTGTGGTTTTGTTTCTTCCCTGGTTTTATGTTTTTTGCCTAGGTCTGTGTTTTATTGCCTTTAACTTATTTCATCTGTATTGTTGAGTTTTACTGTTTCCCTTGTTTATAATGTAAAGCACATTGAGCTGCATTTTATGTATGAAAGGTGCTATACAAATAAAAGGTATTCTTCTTCTTCTTCTTCTTCTTATATCTACACATTCAGAGTTTCTACATGAGCAGGGTTTTTCGCATGGAAACCCAGAAGAAGTCCTGGGAGCTCCCTGCGTTGGTTTTGCACTTGAAGGAACGCCCCCGTTCATGTTTGAGACCATTCTGGGCCCCGGGGCCAAACCAGAGCCAATGCGTTAGGTTAGCTAACACATTTGTATGCAGTAAATGTCATGTGCCCTGCTTAATTTGCTCCTGCCAAAACAGGCTCTGGCACCCTTTAGTTTTGGACCACCTACATTACGGCACCCATACCTGAGGACACCTCGTCTCTTGAGGCACGCAGCACTGTTTTTACATGCTATGTTGTAGTCTAGGAAACAGATCCGGTCTTTTACTAGTTCCTCCCCTCCAAAACATCTAATTGGCTCAGCTGGATGGTGAATGTGTTGAAAGCTCGTGTGGCACTCGTAGCAAAGTAAGGCAACTGGTGACCCGTTTTGATGTTATGTGTGTGTGAAGGGGTATGGCTTTGCTCATGTATGGCTTGTCCACTCTGGGAAATGGATGCTTGCTGTCACACCGTGATTTATCACAGGCTTGGTGTGAACCACCGGGGCATTTGTGATGAGTTGATTGGCCAAAGTGTAGGTGTATGATAACAGTCAGGTTTCTGCCGGCCCTTAGTAGCACGTTTGTCGACGGTGTTTAAGATATCTTGACAATATAACACCACTGTGGTGTCGTCGTGTTCGCTGCACCAGTTGACAGCTAATGTGCTCGGCAGCCCCTCTGTTGTGGCGCCTCATGACTGACAATCGTAAGGGTGATTTTTTTCGTACCCGTTTTCCGGGAACTCTGCCTCTGATTGGCTAGTACTCGTTGAGAGAGCGTTCGCCTGGATTCCGGGAAGACCCGCCCCTACTCGATCTCTGATTGGCTAACCCTATCCCTAACCTAATCAACGGAGGCAACGAGTACTAGCCAATCAGAGGCAGAGTTCCCGGAAAACGGGTACGAAAAAAACCCACGCCAGTCGTAACACCGCTTTGCTCTGCAATGCTGTGCAGTTAGGTTGCTGTGCGGTTGTCAGATGGCCTTCGGAGGGAGGGCAAGAGCCTTCTGGGCGTAGTTTTTGGGAGAGGCTAGGTGGTCGGGGCAGGATCCACGCAAGCGCAGCAAAGCCGATATGTCAGGTGTGTAGCAGACACATCAATAGCCCGGCTAATGAGCAGCGTGAGAGGCTGCTGGCCAGGAGGACATCTCCCTGTGGAGTTTCTTGAGACGATTAGCTGCTGGAATCGTATGCCGCATATTTGCTAATGAACAGGTTTATTGCCTCGGTGTGCACGCAGCCCTCGAGAACGCCCCTCTAGTATAGCTGTGATCAAGCCACGTGTGTACCGCCGCTGCCGCCGCTGCTGCTGTATCGCAGTGTGGGCTGCTGGCGGAGCGCAACATGTCATTTCCGGTAACTCTCCTGTCACGTTTTAATCACCATCGCCCTGTGTGTTTTAACTTCTTTGCGGTAAAGCGAGTTGGGGAGAGACCCTCGCCACACAGTGCCATGCTCTGTCCTGTCTGTTGCTTTTGGCTTTGCAGCCTTTATTGGACCCATATAAGGCAGAGCTCGCTCGTGGACCTTGAGACTGGTGTCCCGTGATGTAAACACTGGAGGGCAGGCTGAACCTTTGGCATATTTAGTCCACGGTGGAGCCCCGTCCGCGTCAGCCGATAGGATCTGTGCCTCGCGGAGCGGGGGCGACGTCTCCAAGACGAAATCCGAAATGAGCGGCTGAACAGCCCCCCTGCCTGCACGCCGCGGGGCCCGGCGCTCCCGTCCGGTTTGTTATCGTCGCTCGATCGCGGTATCGGTTACCCAGTCCCGACCAATCCCCGCACGGTGTCTGCGCTCGACAGGGGGGGGGGGGAGAGAGAGAGAGAGAGAGAGAGAGAGAGAGAGAGAGAGAGAGAGAGAGAGAGAGAGAGAGCAGACTAGAGAAGAGGAGCACATACACACCCATCCATCCGTCCGTCCTCCTCCCCGTCCCCTCTCTCTCTCTCTCTCTCTCTCTCTCTCTCTCTCTCTCTCTCTCTCTCTCTCTCTCTCTCCTTTCCATTACTGGCTTGTCAACGCGCGCCAAGCTCCCCTGAGCTCGGCTCTTCGGCTTTTCCGGGAGGCGCGAGGCAGGATGCGCGATGGGGCAAGCGTGCGGACACGCGCTCCTCTGTCGTAGCCAACCGCCGTCCACCGAGATGTAAGTAGAGTGTGTGTGTGTGTTGGCCGTAGTCGCGCTTGTACGGTTCGTGTGCGCTTCCTTGTGTGAGAGGGAGCGCCTCGCTCTGATGTGGTTGATTGACAGGCTGAGGCACATGGCGCCCGACGGAGCCAAACAGTGTGGTGTAGTCGCCTGTGATTGGACGGCTGGATGGCGGACAGGTGTAAACCTGGGTGACCCTCTCGTGTCGGCTCGACAGAACAGCTCGGATGTTCATGTAAAGTTGGTCGGCCGGCACCGATTTTCTTTTCTTTTCTTTTCTTTTCTTTTCTTTTCTTTTCTTTTCTTTTGCCCTGTTGAATGTGATCAGACTGAAGGCATGTGTTGCTGCTATTGCTTGCGCATGTTTTTAATGTGCGAAACATATTTTTTTGTCATCTGTCTGATTTCTAGTCCTCTCCGGACATGATCAGAGGAATCCGTGACAATTTTGCTGTGTCCCTGAGACGCCTGTGATGGGTAGCACATGTAGCTCACAGCTGCCGGGTGCTGTTGATAGATGATAACGTCACCACACTAGCCCGCCAACCAGCACCACGCACACAGGGCCACTTCCTCTATAGGATCAGCAGCTGACCACACGGTGAAAAACTGCCCCTCCTTCACCCCTCTTCACCCCCTCTTCACCCCTCATCACCCCTCTTCACCCCTCATCATCACCCCTCTTCACCCCTCTTCACCCCTCTTCACCCCTCATCATCACCCCTCTTCACCCCTCTTCACCCCTCATCACCCCTCTTCACCCCTCATCATCACCCCTCATCACCCCTCTTCACCCCTCATCATCCCTCTTCACCCCTCATCACCCCTCTTCACCCCTCTTCACCCCTCATCATCACCCCTCATCACCCCTCTTCACCCCTCATCACCCCCCCCCCTCTGCCGGGAGAAATCCATGTTTGTTTTAATATCCCGAACTGACCTTGAATAAGACTGTATAGACATTTAACTTACCAAGAGCGGTCTTCTGAGAATATACCTTTTTATTTATTTAGCTCCAGACTACGATAAAACCACAAGGCTAATTATCATTGACGACGGCGGTGTCTCATAATTTGGAGGTGCTACATTTTGTGATGAAAGAACAGAACAGTCGTCATTCTTACTGGCTGCTGGTATGGACGGCATTGCTGCTGCCGTGGTGTTACTGTAGTTGTTATCGTTATTGTTACTACTGGTGTGACGGTGCAGCCTCCAGGATTTAAGCTTAGAGAGAGGGGGGGGGGGAGGGGGGGAGGGGGGGGGGGAGGGGGGGAGGGAGGGGGGAGAGATTTGTTGAAGTGATACTTGTTCCAGTATCGCAGACATGTGTATCTCACAGACAGCTGATGGGTGGGTTGTTGTGTTGAGCCTTGCTTTATTTAGTGAAGGGCACACATGGTCACCAGTGTACCAGAAAATACAGGTTTTTGATGACTGCAATGCTTCCAGCTGTGTCCTAGTGTATTGCCTCCTCTTCCTCTGCTTGTGTGTGTGTGTCTGTGTGTGTGTGTGTGTGTGTGAGAGAGAGAGATAGAGAGAGAGAGGGAGTGGTGAAAGGTAAACATACTTTTAGTAGGATATGATCTTATTCTGTGCACTTTCAGGTCACACTTAATCTGTCAGCATCATCTTGCAGCTTTTTATTAACAGACAGGCTTTCCGCCCACGATGGGCAGTGTGCACCTACACTTCTGCATGTGTGCACGTGTGTCGGGGTTTGATAAGCAGCTTTTGTGAAAACCAAAAAAAAAAAAAAAAGTTAACAGACTTCAATATGATAAATATTTGATTTCGTTGGATTCATGCCAGCAAGTCAGATCCTGCATCCCCTCTGCAACTCTCTCTCTTTCTTCCTCTGTTTATCTCATGCTTTCTCACTCCCTCCTCCCTCCTCCCCTCCACACATATAAGCACACAGCAGCAGAGATGTGTAACCCGAATCTCCTGATGAGCGAGCGTGTGTGTGTGTGTGTGTGTGTGTGTGTGTGTGTGTGTGTGTGTGTGTGTGTGTGTGTGTGTGTGTGTGTGTGTGTGTGTGTGTGTGTTTGGCGAGGATGCTGAGGTTGCACTATGTTATCATCCCTAATGGGCTCATCAATACTAAAATATTCAGAGAGAAAGACATAGAGACAAGCGCAACAGAGATGAGGGGGGGAAAGAAAACAGAAAAACAAGAAGGAAAGAGTCGAGCACGCCAACACGTGTGTGCGCGCGTGTACAGGCACGTGTAGGTCATTTGTGTATTTGCTAGGAATATCAGGCTGCCACTCATGAAACGACCCAACGCTACCTCCTATTCCGACATACGCACTCGCGCGCTACCCAGCTCGGCCTAAATTGCACGCGCACGAGCAAACGCTTGCCTGTCTTGCCCGAGAGCACACACGTTATTTTCACGCACTGTTGAGCGAACACGTAGGTACACACATCCAGACACACAATTAAAAATGTTCAAGCAACCAGGCTGTCAGAGGGTACGTGAATAAATCATTCAGTCACTGTGCTGCACGCCTGCCACCGAGACGGGGTGAAATGTGGACTGTTAAGGAGCCGAATGAAAACTTTGTTTTCGCTCCTGTTCGATATCCAGAGGAAGTATTCTGTGGGAACTCGTTAGTCGGTGTCGCGGAGCTGTTTGCTCCTTTTTCCCAGCTTATTCCCTGTTTCTCAGGGGTCGCCACGGCGGATTTATACTGTAGCGAATTCGGGGGACAACGCAACCACAGGAACTGCCGCGGCCGGGAAGCGAACCCGTATCGCCCGCACCGCAGGAGGCATCGCTAACCGCTCGACTAAAGGGTCAGACCCGCCAGCCAGCGGCCAGCGTGTCTTCTTATCCATGCACGTTACACTACTTTCCATCGGCGCAGCACCAGTGGTGGCCGTTGTCAACCCGGGCCTCCTGTTCTGTGGGGGGTAATCCAGATCAGAAAATGCAGCAGAATATTAGACAAGTTAAAAAAAACAAATAAACTGGTGGCCGAGCGGACTAAACCGCCGGCCTGGCAATTGAACTCATCACGTGGCTGGCAGGTTCGTATCCCAGGCTCGCCGTACCCGATCACGGCCAGAGCGACCGCGGGGCAAAGTCCAACTTATACTCCAAACGTCGGCTAGCAGACAGATGTCTCTCGACAATTTTGGCGTCATGAGAGACACTTTTCGTGTCTCCCAGGGCCGTCGTGTACAGTACACGACACATTTTCTTATGTCGCAGACTCGCGCACATTATGTCGCTTAGCTGTGATTGGATAGTTGGATTGAAGGGACGAGGCGTTCGGGCGTTGCCATGGATTTGCTTGAGAGCGTTGTTTACATTACACGCGATCGTTCATAAAAAAAGAACACTCGCTACTGTTTACAACACAGCGCGTGACGCGAACCGTTTCCATAGATACCAGGAGACAGTCATTGCGACAAGCATAAATGCGAGACACTTTTTTGTCTGCCGGGAGACATTTGGAGTATAAATTGGGCTATAAGGCCTTCATTAGGCCACCCTTACCCGAGGGACAGTGGGTGTAGATCGGTGTAGTGTTCGGGGACTCGTCGTTCTCCAGCGACCCCTCTGGCCCACCCGGGCGCCTGCAGCCAAGCAACTGAAAGAATTCTCCCTACGCCTACTTCGCGGCCTGAAGGTGACGCAATCCATGCGAGGCTCCAGCGTGTAAAATAGCGAGAGCAGCCGACACGAGTTTGAAGGAAGCTGGTGTTACGACTATCTCCTTCCTGTGGAAACGTGAGCCGGGGGAGTTATTCGACAAGAGTTCCGGCCATGTGCCATTGGGTTAATCGGGTGGGATAAGGGGAAAAAGTAGAAATAAAAAATTTGCCCGAAAAAAAAACAACAAAAAAAACAGACACATTTTACTCAATATGATTTTGGCCGTAGCAACGAGTCTGACACATACTAATGGTGCGTAGATCAATACACTGGAGCGGCTAACCCACAGTAAAGAAATATGGCTTCACTTGCCAGTTGTTTAATTAGATTCAATACATGAACATACAATTTAGCTAGCACACACACACACACACACACACATATACAAAGTGGCGTGGCTCAGACCTGTTAAAGGGTTGAATAGGCTCACCACCCTGTAATACCTTAATGAGGAGGTTTTGCTAGTGGTCCACACCAGCGGGGCGAATGTAGGAGGATTACTCTCCCCAAAGCAGTCTGGGTTTGGGATGGGTCTGAGAAACTGCTCTGCTGCTGCTGGAGCGCTCCACTTCGCCCCTTCTTTGCCCCCGTCTGCTGCATTTGACACAATGAACAAACGGGTTCTACTGTTGACACTGACGTTAAGGGGCGCTGTCAGCGCAACACTAAAACCGATCCAAATGTACCTGACAAGGAGGTCAGACCACGTATCATGGAGGGGTAAGGGGTCCGCCCCCCAAACGGGTTAAAATAAGCATGCCGAAAAACTCGGCCCATCCCTTTTTCCACTCCATACAACCTCAGTTGGTCCAGTCAACTCGACACAGGGTTTCTCCGCCCATTGCATGTTCTCCCCGTGTCTGCGTGGGTCTCCTCCGGGTGCTCCGGTTCCCTCCCACCATCATAAAGACACGCATGTTAGGGTTAATACTCCTGTCTGTGCCCCTGAGCAAGGCAATGGAAAGAGCCGGA
The DNA here is from genome assembly GCF_029633865.1 of Lampris incognitus. Taxonomy (NCBI): domain Eukaryota; kingdom Metazoa; phylum Chordata; class Actinopteri; order Lampriformes; family Lampridae; genus Lampris; species Lampris incognitus. The sequence continues at coordinate 53,210,012 of NC_079217.1, forward strand.
GTTGGTGAGTTGGTCCCCGGGCGCTGCAGCTGCCCACTGCTCCTATACAATAGGATGGGTTAAATGCAGAGAACACATTTCATTGTAACTGAACAACTGTGGCTTTCTTCTTCCTCTTCTTCTTCTTTCTTTTCCACCAGATGACGTTGTTTGGTTTGATGCTTGCCTTGCTAACGTATGCACTGTCAGCTCAGCTTGTTCAAAACTGAGCTTCTGCTCATCCCTGTCAAACTTCTCCGTCTTCAGGGCCATATCTGTTGTGTTGAGTACATCAGCAGCCATGCCCTCCACATCCACCAGAAACATCCAAATGATGACTGACAACTGGCTCTCATTTCCTGACCACATTATGGCTTTGTCCCATTCCTGGCACTGTGCTCACCTGAAAGCTGTGACCGTCCCTATTAGGGCATGCTGAGCAGCTCCTGCTGCAGGCCCCGGTCACCTCTTCACGACACTATTACAATGCACTTCCCCTTGTTCGCCGAGGTAGCGCAATCCTACTCCTGCAAAGGATCCTGAACGATGATCCGTAGCTGATTTTCAGTCTGCCAAGATGTGCAAATGTCAGTTACTGCCCGCATAAAGTCCAAACCCCTGCTTTGTTGGCTTTCTGGGCGTTTCAAGGAATTGCAGCAAATGACCTGCGAACACGTTAATATGTTCGCTCCTCCTGCTCACCTTCTCCCTCCTACACCTGGGCGGCTCCTGACTTTACGCCGTTCAGAAAGCCCGAGCTCTTGGCCCACGCTTATCTCTCCCCTGGCCCAGAAATGGTGGGATGAACTCATGCGTTTCATCAGCACTGCAGACTGGCTCATCATGACACACACTCATGGCCATGATGTGACGACTGCTCGGTGCTGTGAGATGCCTGCAGCATGACATGCAGATTAAGGTGCTAGCTAGTGGCTGATGCCCCTGTAAGTCTCTTTGGATAAGAGCACCTGCTAAGCAGGGCTGCATG